>NC_056746.1:1549603822-1549739615 GCF_019279795.1 Protopterus annectens | reverse complement strand
TTTGCCCTGCAGTGCCCCATTCAGCATGTATATGACCCGACACCTATGGCAATTGGATGGGCCCACAAATTCCTCGACAGGAGGAGAAAGGGTCTCAAACATATTTCTTATGCTGCCCGACTGAAGGAATTCCAGCTTGATTCCGTGACTTACCGTCTGCTCAAAGGTGACCTGTGCCTGACATCCAAGGCCATGTCCAAACCTGAGTTAATGTACACGCTTCACCTCAAGACCTCTACATCCATCAGAACTACAGTGGCAGGAGATTTAAACCTCAACACAGATATTAATAGGATGTGCTGGAGGGACAGATTCTTCAACCAGAGAGTCCCTATGCTGTGGAACAACATCCTGGTACATGTGAGGCTGAGTACCTCACTGGCTTTGTTCAAGTGAGATCTTAATCAATGGATGGGAGATTGCAGGTATGCCCCAGGGATAACCTCAGTATCACTGCTTGTCAGAGGCACAGCAATATAATGGGCAAATTATCCGTCAGAGTGAAGGGGCGGCAGACTCCACGGAACTCTGGTCTAGGCTTATAAATGCCCTAGGGCAGATAGCCTAGTATGAACCTGTGAACCTGTGAACATGGGCCTGGGGCAGTTCCTGCTATTAGGACAGTGGTCTGCAGCAAGCTATATAGTAGTAGTCAGTTTTAGCCATTGGTGTTTGACCATGGCTAATGCATGTTGCTTCTTGTTGTGGTAACAACAGGGGTGTGTGGTTATCCATGCCATTTATTGGTAGTCACCCTCATTTTGTATCTTGTTCCATGTTTTGCACATGTACATCACTGTATGAGGTGTGACCCTGGTAGTGTCAGGGTGCTGATGTGCGCTTTGACCCTGTTTTCTATTACAGCACTGATATGTGCATTCCCTATACTGTGTGCATTTACACTGCACACATCTTGCTGTTTATACCTTTGGCATTGGGTAGCATTACATCTAGGTTCCTATCCCTTGTGATAGCTATGAGGTGGGTTTGTGTTTTGTGGTTTATGATTGGTGAGGGTGGATGTTAGTCATGGTCCTCAGGTGTGCATATGATACATGGTGTTACATTACTTAACACATGGCATTCATGCCTCGGGTGGTGCTGCAGGGCTGCCTCTGTCGGATGCACATACTACACTCCTGTACGTTTGGAAGCAGGTTGTGTCATGTTAGGCATCCCTGTTACTGTATGAGTGAGTCAGAGCGGTATCAGTCCCAGTGTTCCTACTGACCAAGCATATGTGCTATGCGTTGCCTCTTTGCCAAGGCCAGGGCATACTGGGCACGCCTCCTTCTGCCTACTGGGACAAGGTCAGGTTGTTCCTCCTCCAAGTCACCCCTGCCTGTGGTGGCCTTGGCAATGGTGGGGATGTTTGGCCCAGCCGTGTGCTGGTCCTGCTGCAGCTGTTTCCATGGATCATATTATGTAGCATAGCACATATCATGATCATTTGGGTACATGTAGTTGGTGTGTACTGCAAAGCTCCACCAGACGTGTCCAGACACCGGAACCGTGACTTGAGCAGCCCAAACACACGCTCTATGATATTACGTGTTTGTGCGTGTGCCTCATTATGGCGTTCCTGTTCGGGTGTGTGTGCATTTCTGATGGGTGTCATCAGCCACGGCTCAAGTGCATAACCAGCATCCCCACTAGGTGTCCGTGTGGGAAGTCCCCATTGGCAAATGATTGGTACAGCTGCGTCAGATGCCAGATGTGGGAATCGTGGTAGCTCCCAGGGCAGCCAGCACACACATTCATTATTATGCCCTGGGCATCACACATGACCTGGCAGTTGATGGAGGGGTATCCCTTGCGGTTAATGTAGACTCTACCCCGCTCACCGGCTGGTGCCTTGATGCATATGTGCGTGCAGTCTATTGCACCCAGCCCCTCAGGGTATCCCGCTATTTGCTGGAAGAGACGCATATTGCTGGCCACAACCTCACGGTCATTAGGGACATATATATGATCACTGACATGTGGTGACATGGCATCCAGGAACTGGTGCAGTACCCTGGAGGCTGATGCCTGTGATATCCCCATCATATCGCCAGTTGGTCTCTGGAAGGTACCTGTTGCTAGTATTCTTAGGCCAACACATACCTTGGTTTCCACTGGGATGGGTTCCCCTCTGTTGGTTCTGTGTGCGGCGTGGCCTGCACAGCTCAACAATCTGCTGCAGGAGCTCTCTGTCCACTCTACAGCGGTCTACTATCTCCAGCTCATGTAACCCATGGTAGGTGACCCTGGGCCTGTATACTCTTCTCCTTCTCCTCACTCTGGGTTGTCTGTCAGCATCTGCATTATCACCACCCTCAGCAATTCACCTATGTCTGATTATAACAGCTATGGCAGCCCCTAGCATTTCTGCTCTGAGTTCAGCTTTTTTTCAGTTTTCAATTCTGATAGCTTAGTTTCTGGCAGTATCTCTTGTGAGAAACAGCCTGCACTGCTCTCTGTTGTGTTTTAAGTGCTGGGTTGGGTTTCTAGTCTGCCTGTGTAATTGCCTGCTTCCAATTGTTTCCACCAATTAACTCCAGCAGTATTCCCTGGCAGTTTCCCTGTATTTTGGTTGTTTCCTGCTTCCTCTCTGTTTCCTGAGGGGGAGCAATGTGCACACCAGCTTAAACACGCTCACAGTCACTTAAACGCGCGTACACATCCCTACACGGTGTTACACGCGCGCACACATCCTTACACGGTGTTAGCTAGGCTGATTCATGCTAAAACGCGTGCACACTGCCTTACACACGTGCACGCCCGCGCAAACCGTTGTAAACAGTTTGCAACACGCTCCCACATGTAGAACCTGCCTTACACGCGCACACGCGCGCATGCACGTATATCAAGAAACTTAGAGTGTAGGGATAGCGTATGCCCTCAATTTCTTGACTTTCCTAGTGTTCTGTTGGGACACACCTCCCTCCCTGATGTCTGTCTGTCATCTCTTACCTTACGTTGCCCTCCAATCTGGTACATTTCTTTCTATCCTTCCCCCCCATGATGTCACCTACCTCTTACTCTGTTCCTCCCCCTTCTCTAACTCTTACACTACTCAGAAAGTGCTCATTACCTATGTGGCAGTGTGATTCAGTATTGTAACCCTCATTTACATAGGATTGCCTAGTAATGCTTAGTTACATATCTTACACGGAGCTTCCCCCCCTTGACAACCACTAAACGGAGGCCATATTGTTTTTGCTCTGCAAGTCCCTCCATTGACATTTCATGTAATACATAAATCCCACAATTGTGGGCTTATAAGCTTCGGTTTTCAGTTTTAGGTAGCGCACCCCGTTTGCGCAGGTGTGCGCTACAGTTAAACACATAAATCCCGTGGAAAAAAAAAAAGTTATATAACTTTTTTTTGCAACTCTTTTTCATGCCAATGGCCACATATTTGGCCATTGGCATGCTTACTGTAACAAATGCACCCTTTATTTGGAGCTGACATAGCTCCGTTTTTAATTTTGCAGAAATGTACTCAGTTGTCAGCTGAGTACATTTCTGCAGCTAACACGTCCGTTACACGGACTGGTTTGGGCTTCGTGGATCGCTCACATGCCTCATTTGCATATCTTGGAGCTGCAAATGAGGTATTGAGCATTTCCACGCCCACTCCGTGTAAGAGACGTGTTAGCTGTCTCTTACATGGAGATTTGGGCTGTTGCTGAATCAGGAGGCTTACACGGAGGCTTACACTACTCTTAAACTCCGTGTAAGCCTTCCTGAATCTGGCCCATGATGTTCTCATCCAAACATATTACTTTTCATGTGTGCCTGCAGAAACAAGCTAAATTAAAATATATTCTTAGTTAAAATATTATCATTAAACTCTCAGACTTCATGCTGTGCAATTTATTCATAGCTAAATAATAAACACACTGACAACATTAAGCAAAATAAGGAAGCCAATAATCACATCCAAAAATGTGGCTCATATAATGATGCTCCTATTTACTGCAATCAATTTCCTTCCTTTGCACCATGAGTACTCTGGTTCATAGGTAATTATTAGGCTTGCAGTCCAGGGAACCATTGAGAATCTTAGCTCAAATTTTCAATTGCCCCAAAGTACTGCCTGGTTGGGGTAGGAGGGTGGCCTAATGGTTAAGGTGTTTGTCTTACAAACACAAGGTGCAGGGTTGGATTCTCACTAAGGGATAATTGGCTAGGCTTAAAACAGTTCACAAGGACAATTAGCCTAGTGCTAATCTATGAACCTATAAGTGACTTTCTCAGGCACAGGGCATAAATATGAGGCAAAATCTGAGATTTCTTCAAAGCTGTTGACAGATGAGAGCAGATTACTGTAAATGATTTCAAAAGAGGTGGCAACACAACAAGTCTGTTATCAACATATACTTTATTATTATTTTCTTTTATCCTTTGCTAATGGGACTTTTTCCATTTGTCTAGTGGCCTCTTTTCAGGTGAGACCTAAGGTGGTATTTGTACCACTACAGGAAATTGGGCCAAGGCATCAGGGAACTTTGTCTATTCTTTTCAGTAGGTGTTCTGGGATGTTTTATATCCACCTGAGCTACCACCAACTTAAGCAGATGGGATCTTAGTTTAGTGGCTCATCCAAAGGATGAAGCAAGCTGGAATGTCAAACATCTCTATGCTGCACTACAGCGTCTGCAATTGATCCACCTGGTGTAGGAATATAATACACATCCTTCTGTGCCAAAGGCAAATGTTCTACCTCTGCACCATTGACAATGACTATGAACCACAAAACTATGAAACCATATGACTGACATTGACAGGGTGTAATCTTCAATGACTTATAAAAAGAAAAAGAAGAAAAGTGAAAGGAGGCCTTGCATCAGGTATGGAGAATTAAGATTCTTTCCTCCCAATACTTAAGGTTTAGGGTTTGACTTTTGACAAAGCCTCATAATCAGACAATGCCCCCCTAAATGGGGCATCACACACACACACACACACACACACACACACACACACACACACACAAACACACACACACACACACACACACACACACACACACACACACACACACACACACACACACACACACTACCCTTATCTGCAGATCTATACAACTAATTATCTCCTTACTCGTCTCTACACTAAACCTGAGCACTCACTGTGATCCTCTTCATATACTTTCTCATAGCTCTCCTGCTGCCAGTCCTGAGAACTGTTAATAAATCTCTCAGAATTACATATGATAATCCTGCTGCCATTTCTCTGCTCCCTTGTACATGCTACTGTCAACTCAAATCTTCCTTGTTGATGTCTGAATGTTGTTACATTGTCCTGATGTTGTAGTTTCTGGGACTTTTCTTTACAAATGAAACGTTATACTGGTGCTAAGGTCCCTGGGGTAAGATGACAGTTTTTTTTTTAACTATGAAACATTGGCTTGACACTGAGGTTTCTGAGACTGTATTTTTTAAGTCTACAGAACACATATATTTTTTTTAAAGTAAAGACAGTCTCTCAACCAACACTAACCCTTAGACAGCTGCCTAAGTCACATTGTGCTGCATCCTGCTCTGCCAACCCCAGGCCTTAGACAGCTGCCTAGGTCACATTGTGCTGCATCCTGCTCTGCCAACCCCAGGCCTCAGACAGCTGCTAGGTCACATTGTTGCTGCATCCTGCTCTGCCAACCCCAGGCCTCAGACAGCTGCTAGGTCACATTGTGCTGCATCCTGCTCTGTCAACCCCAGGTCTTAGACAGCTGCCTAGGTCACATTGTGCTGCATCCTGCTCTGCCAACCCCAGGCCTCAGACAGCTGCTAGATCACATTGTTGCTGCATCCTGCTCTGCCAACCCCAGGCCTCAGTCAGCTGTTAGGTCTCATTGTGCTGAATCCTGCTCTGCCAACCCCAGGCCTCAGACAGCGGCTAGATCACATTGTTGCTGCATCCTGCTCTGCCAACCCCAGGCCTCAGACACCTGCTAGAGCACATTGTGCTGCATCCTGCTCTGCCAACCCCAGGCCTCAGACAGCTGCTAGGTCACATTGTGCTGCATCTGACTGTGCTAACCCCAGGCCTCAGACAGCTGCTAGATCACATTGTGCTGCATCCTGCTCTGCCAACCCCAGGCCTCAGACAGCTGCTAGGTCACATTGTGCTGCATCTGACTGTGCTAACCCCAGGCCTTAGACAGCTGCTAGATCACATTGTTGCTGCATCTGGCTCTGATTATGCTCCTTCTCATTTTTCCTTTCCCGGTTGAATGTAGAGGCTCAAGAACTTAGCTAGTTCCCTTTTTGGTGGGTTGTCTGGCCTATCTACTAGAGCTCCAAAGAAAATTTCTGGCACATAGCTACTGTCAGAAGAACATTGCCTAATATACTGGACACTATTTTGAATCTGAAAATTAACAATAACAAGATCCATATGAAGCTACCCAGAAGGGCCCATGGATGAAGTGGTTTTGGTTTTCGGTTACATCTTAATAAGCCCCTTGCTAATCCACCAAACAATGAAGCCATTAACATTTACAGATGTTAAGAGACTGAAATCTGGTTTGGTGTGGAATAGTAGCAAAGATTTTAACAAGGCTGAAATAAACAATATCATCTGACATCACATTATCAATAGGCTCAGCAACATAAATTTGCAATGCATAAGTAACCAAAGATGAAGCCATGATGAGTTATGTCCACACACAGTGAAAGATTAAAAGAGAGTATCATTATGATGGTTTACATAAAACATTTACTGACATCATTGGTGAGGCTAATAGGTCTACAGGCATCCACATTACTGGCATCACCATTCTTAAGGACTAGTTTCATACTGGCAGATCTCCATATTTCAGGGACAAAATCAGTTGACCAGTTTTCCTGAATCAGTTACACAAGACATAATAGTATAGTATTTCTGACTGCACAGAAAATATCAATTCAAATCTAGTCCTGCTATAGAGTCACTTTGAATCTTATTAAGAGGAACCAGAAGCCATTGTTCTCAGAAAAGCAAATAGATTGATGCGGTTCGATGTCCATGGAAACAAATGAAGGACCAGAATTGTTAGAAACTAGGTATTTCTAATAAATATTTCAGCAATAAAATAGTTATCAGCGATATAAAGACAATCAGATCTAAATGTTAAATTCCCCAAAACATCCTTTAAGTAGAATCTTAGGTACTTGTAGAAGGCCTTTTTATTGTCTGATGTTAAAAATATATATGTTTTGTAGGTTAAGCCTAAGCTTACTGTCTAGGTGACAATTGACAACCTTAGCCATATCAATCAAGAGTGATGGAAGATTCAGGAGTTACTCATTTTGAGCAGATTGTCTCCAGGTATCCTAGGTAAAATGTATGATCTCACATTCAGTCTTCAAGGTAAATTTTAAAAGGTTGCAGGGAAGTGGTCTTCCTGATATATACAAGTGGAGTCTATTCCAGAGACAGGACATGTTGAGGGTTAGCACTCTGTCATAGCAGTTAGCATTTACAGTGTAGTGGTGCATGTTCAGGTCCCCAGGAGAACTATTTACTTTACCATTGCTTTTACTGAGGTACAAGAGCTCAAAAAGTGCAGAGATGGTCATTCTTAACATGGAAGACTAAACAAAGATAACCTCACAGAAGCCTATAGTATAGTATATGGGGTAGAGAGATTTATCTTTCAGAATAGCTAGGAGAAGCCAAACATGAGATCATTTTGGTGAGGAAATTATGGGGTCTTTTGAGTTGGTTAAGTGCTTAGTGAGGTACATAGGAATTGGACTGAGCATTGTATTTAGTGATGGGTCTATGAAGGAGTAAAGATGTGATAATCACTCTGAATTTGCACTCATCATAAAAGTTGGTTAACTGTAGACCCTTGAATTCAGCTTGCACATTAGAGAATTAGATGTCAAAGAGTAGGCAGTCAAGAACAGAACGCTGTAAGACAACGCTGGCAACGTTTTTGACTAAAGCAGGTTCTCCCATGTTTAGCACTATGGGTTCTATCAGGGAGTTAGTTATCTTGTAGAATATTTTTGGGATGATACTGATTTGCGTGAATTTGCCAATAATTCCAGCAAGCAAGATCATGTCTAGGCCCAAGAAGGTGGCATGTGATGTCTGTCCTCATTCATGGCCTTAGTAAACCTTTTGAATTAATCATTTAGACTGTGCAGACATCACCAACCTTTTATAATGCCACACTGTTGAGGGTCTAGGGATAGATCTCTGATATCTTTGTTTATAAGTTCAGCTATCATGAATTCCATATCCTTGTATATAATACTTGTAGGGCTAACAGTTCTGTAATTCCAAGAATCAGTAAAGGGGCCTGTTTATGCAGTGGCACCAATGCAGCCATTCCTCATACTTCAGAGCTGTAACCAGTGGAGAGATTAAGTTTGAAAAGGTGATAAAGTTGTTTTCCTAATTGGGATTTGGCACTTCATTGCAGACACTCAGAAAGATTGTCAAGACTAATCTAGGTGTTTTTTTTTTCTTTTGGAAAGTGCCAACAACACCTGTTCAGTAGTGCTTTGAGGAGGTGGGTATGGGAAGATATTGAAGTACGGGGTGGGGGTAGGTGAGGAGTAGTTGAAAGAGAACTTACCTATAGGAATGGTGGTGATTGCTGCTGGGGCAGAGGAAAAGGACCATCAGGAACTACCTTAGCATATATTTGAGTATTACTTCTAACCTCTTGATATAGCTAAAAAATGCCTTGTTGTTGTCTTTTGAGTTAGTGGCTGCCCTAAGTTTCTTGTAGGCCTTGCATTGTCTAATAGTGCTGTTGAGGGACTTTTGGAAGTTTTGGTACCAGACCACTCTCTTTTATACAGATATAGAGGAGCTTTATTACAAATAGTTTTGAGCTATTTTTTTGTAATAGCATTTGTTGGGTTTACTTTTAAATTTGCCACTATTCATGCATTGTGTAGGAATGGCTACTTCAATGCAGCAGGAGAAAAAGTCAAAGGAATAAGCAGTGATACATCTACAACTGGATTTCCTTTCTGTTTTCAAATAGCTTACTAATAGAAAGCTAATGCTGAATGCTTGCAGAACTAAAGTAATGCTGTTTGGCAACTCCTCTAAATGGCAGAAAATATCTCAATCATTTCTTATCCACAATCATCTTGACAATGACATCGATCAAGTCATCTCCTTCAAATACCTTGTTATGTGGTTTGATCCTGCACTAAACTTTCACCTTCACCTAGAACAAATATGGCAAAAAAATTAATTCCCTCCTATTTTGGTCCTATAAAATTTCTTTTCTCTCCAGACCAACCAAAAATGTTATAGGCAAAGGCATTCTAATTGCTCGGTTTAAATATGGACTTCTTCTGATTGCAGCATCATCCAAGAAAAACTCTTCCACCATCTAAACTATAAACAACTCTATTTGCTGTTTCATTACCCTGTCCCCTAGAAATGAGCATCATTGAATCTCGCTTATTACAGCCAATTGGTTACTTGTCCAACAACATACCAACCAACTTCTTGGATCCCAACTCTACAAGCTCCACAAAGAACACTCCTGTCTTTCCCTTCTTACCTCCAACCTCTTCAGATGACCCCCTCCCCCAGTTACAATCTTGTAAGTCTTAACAGCTCTAGCCCGCTTCTTCAATATTCCAGAACCAGGGTTTATATTAGAACATCGAATGTTCTAAATAGCGAACGCTCACATGAGTGAAAATGCAGGACCTCAACTTTTTTTTTTTTTTATCGCAGTACAGTGAAGATCAAAATATTTCCCCTTTCCTCGCTGTAGTACGATCTCGGAGTTGGAATATATATTTAGTGAGGGGTGTGGGGGGTGCAGACCCCCACAATAATGATTTCAAGGTCCTGCATTTTTCGCTCATTTGGACATTAGCTATTTAGAACATTCAATGTTCTAATATAGACCCCCAGGACCATACTCCATTGCATTAAGCATGCCTTCTCCTTCCTAGACCCCAAACTCTGGGAATCTCTCCTTACTAATCATAAAGACCACATGTCATACCCATCACTTTGTACTCAGCTTAAAGATCATCTCATGTCCAAGTCAATTTTCAAATGCTTTCCGTCAGGACACATCACCTAATCCCCCACTCTCCCCATCATCAGGCAGGCACTTTTGTCTTTCTCACATTATTTCCCCACACTAATATGTGACCTCTGTTCTCCACTGGATACATTTTATATAGTTAATTTCTGTGTGCCCTTTCTTTTGTTATCTTTTACACTTCATTCTTTATCCCTTATTGACTAACTCTCTTCTTCTTTTTCCCTCCTTACTCTCACCATCCCTTCCTATTGTCCTCTGCACAGTGTACTTTATTATTATTACTGTTACTGAGTCATTGCTCTCTTCACACATTTTATTTGTATTTATAATACTTCTTGTTAACATGCATGTCTACTGTCATTTATATTTTGTCCGGGATAAGACTAAACTAGGTTCATTAGGATCAGTGACCTATCCTGATTACCATATTGAATTAATGAATAAATAAAAAGATATTGAGTTTTCTGTGGAAATGTCTGGGTTATGAAGCAGTTTTTTCATGGAGAAGGTTATAGGAAGATGGCATGATTTGTGCAGGGAAATGGTAACAAGTGGGGTAGTGCAGTTTGGGAATACCTTCATAAGTATAAAACCTAGAGGGATGTCGACCCCTTTTCAGCAGCTGGATAATTTGGTTGAAGATGCGGGCATATACAATGTCAGGAAGACTCTGTTCATATTTGTTATGTGTCATATTTCTTTGCTCATTTGTAGCAACATAATTAAAGTCACCCATATGGAGAACATTAGGCTCAGTGGTTATTTTTTTAACTGGTTCAGATATTCTGCATGCTGTAAGGGATTCATTGTTGGAGAGTTAGACCTAGCTCTAATTTGGAAATTAATTTTGTTCAGTGCTACTAGAACTTCATCTAGTTCCAGATTTGTATCATTAGGCAACTGCCAAGAGACAGTGGAATTACTAATACATATAGATACTCCCTCACATTTGCTGGTGCATCTGAATGTATGATGAGTACTTTTGCTGTGTAGGAGCCAAGTATCTGTAACAAAACATATCTGGATGTCTTCAAGGGTAAGGAAGACCTCAAGGTCAGGCAATTAATTGTTTAGACCCTAGCATTCAGAAGTGCTATTTTAGGTTGACTAGTTGGAAGTTGCTGCGTCAAGATGTTCATAAGATGTATTCTGCCTTAAAGAAAGGCACCATGGAGGCAGTAAAAGTTTTTGCCAGTACACAGAACAGACAGGGTGAAACGTTCAGGCTATACCTGGCAAAGCAGGGGGGGTCTTTTAAAGGTTTCATATATAGAATTTGCCTTTCTTACTTTGTTCTTTTTGCAAGCTTTGGTTCTAATGTACCAACCCTTATTGAAGACAGTAAGGCACCTCATAAATAAAACAAAGGTACTTTTCTTCTATTTTTAGACAGCTCTTGCATGTGTTTGCTCTACCAAAAGGGAACTTTCTTGTTACTCCTTTGGGTGGTACCTAGTGAGAGAAATTTGGTAATTATTTCATCCAATGTAACATCAAACAATCCTAACCTTCTTTAATGTTTAAACTAAGGCAGATAAACAGTACACGCAAACTCTAAAATTACTGAATATCTTTAATGCTTAACTGCTCCAGTGCACTTCACTAGATCCAATCATTTAATTCCTGCTGAATGATTTGATAATCCACCTAGCACATTTTTTACACAGTGGTCCACTTGAATTCTTCCTGTGAACTGCTATTACTACCTCTTAGCTAAGACTTTGTCCTAAGTTTAAAAAATTACATGTAATTCTTGAAGCAGGTATTATATGTATACCAGATCCTGATGATTAATACAAAAGGGAAACTTGTCTTGAGTCACAGCCATGACTATTCACCAATTCTAATGTATATAAGTGTTTCTTAATAAAGTCTAAGCATGCTATATGCTTCACTTTATGCTTTTCTCAGTTTTTGAGAAAACTACTGTTGCAATCAGAAAATATCTCTCTGGCACAGCATCTGGTTTTAGGTAATATTCTGCTGAAAAACATGTTAAATTTGTAATCAAATCAGTGCAATCATAAAATATAGTAGCTTGGCTCTGTGCAATACTTCACTATAACCATCTGACTACTGCTGTCATATTGTCTGCTTTTATGCAAAATGTATTTTACATTCTTAGCTTTTCACAAGCCATCTTACTGAAAACAGTAAGGAAATTTGTTTCTTTAAATGCTGTGGTTTGAAAAAAGGATCTTGTAGTGCTTACTGTAATATCCACAAGAAGAGCTTTCCTCCCATGGGGCTATTCTTAGCATAGAATAAATTAATTTGTACACCTATCCTTTTGGTACCCCATAGCCCTAATGTTCAAACATATTTTTCAGGCAAAGTGTCATTTTTTTAATCTAAATAATTTTTATTGAAATTAAGTCATAACAGAATCAAAATATATAAGTTCAACCCTTCCAAACTTATCACAGCCTATTATTTGCATCAGTATAATTTAATAATCATAACATTATTTTTTTTTGTTGATACAAACCACCATCCACATAAAACAGTACATGGCTTACATAGACAGCAGAACGTAATTTTTATATTCATACTTGCTATCTGTTTGGCAGTTATAAACTTACCCCCTCAAATTATAAAACATACACCTTTGCGTCTCTTTTCTTCTCCTAGCACAGCCATAACAGGAGATATATACAGTACAAGACAAACACAACAACTTCCACTCGTAGGGTGATATTTAAGAAAGTAATTTAATCAGCATGTTTCATAAAAGAGCTGTATGTTTATCTTCCTTGGATGAAAACGCTTGAACAACACAGCACAGTTTTCAAAATCAGTTCTGATTTTTTTCAGGACACTACAGCCAAAACCATTAGAAGCTATGTATTAGTGACCTCATGTATAGCTCTCAGCTCATATGATCTAGGCAAAAAACTATGATTTATACTCTTAAATTTAGTGTTGTTTCTCCTAGACTTACTGAATTTCTTTTTAAAGCTAAAAATGTCTACAGATTCATATAGCATTAAATTATGAAATTAAGTCAATGCTCAGATTCCTTATCAGTAACTATATGTGGCTACTGCTAGAAGAGATTCTATTTTGAAAAATAAAGTATTTCAATTTCTTACCACTGCTGTGATTTGTAATGGCTAGTGCTATGATTTTTACTGATCAGAGGTTGAGTAGCATAACTGCATGAATTATTGATCAGATATTTGCTATGCAATTTCTTCCTAGTTCACTATACCAGTCAAAAATTCACACTCCCTTAGTCAGGCATCCATACACTGGCAGTGTTATTGTATGGGGAAAAGACATCCAGGAGGCTATGGCAAGGAAACATTCTAGTGGATTTGTATTTGATGAATGGTAAAGCCTTCTCTCAATAAGTAAATGCATTTCCACTCTCCCAAGGTACTTATTTCAAAATTTGGATTACTTGGTCAATGTAAATAGACCTTTTTCCAACTTTTTAATCCCCAACTTCCTACCAGCAATTAGTCTTCCCACAGTATTTCAGCCAGATCATTCCACATTGGAGTTAGAGTAAGCTGTGGGATGCCAATATCCCAACAGTCATCTGACAGTATTGTTATTTTTGAACCTAACTCATTTACTGCAGCTGGCATGCATTTCTGAGGTTGCCAAGACCTGAAATGCCTTCCACTATTGGTATACATGTTATAATATTATCATATATGAAGTCAACAATTACCACCAATGCAGACAGAAATCAACAAGTTCAACAAACCTTCATTTCACTGAACGCTTTCATTCTAAAAGACATAACTTCATCAGAGTGATCATCTCAATCAATGTCACCCTTTCTTTAAAAAACAATGGATCAATTTAATGTTGAGTACATGAATAATTTATTGGTTAATGTCTGCATAATGATAAAAAATTTTAGCACAATAAGTAAATAAAGGAACGCATTTAAAAATGTTTTTAAGGTTCTAATAAAAACCTTCCATCTAACTTAATTCACACAATCAAAGCTCTCTCATTCCTAACACACTACTTATTGAGATGACATTGTTTAGACCAGAGTAAACACCTATAATTTCCAAGTCATCTCAGGAAACCCCAAGAAAATATTGATTTCACTACCTCTTTGACTGTATTGTATATAATTCACAATAAAAAGCACACGCTTCTTAAAATTTGTACAAATCATGCTGCGCTTCAACAAAGCATTAGTGGTTCTTTTCTGTTTGATGCTGTAGTAATGCTCCCAAATACTATTCTTAAATTTTCTGATTGTTTCGCCTATAAAATAGGCTGGACAGGAAACATAATGTGCTATATATAAAACCATGCTGGAGTCACAACTTCCTCTACAAGGACAATGAAATGTTCTATCAGACCCCTCAGTTGAAATTTATGGTCCCTCATGAATAAAACAACATTACTTACATTGACCACATTTTGTCATGTAATTATATTTCCCTTTAAAGTGGTCTTGTCACACTCAAACAATTCTTTGAGATGTTTCCCTTTAATACAAACAATCTGTGGGACCTCACCCACGTTCACCCTCAATTCATATGAAAAAATCAAATACCAATTGTCACATAATACTCACATACTTTTAAGTATCACTACTGACTACTGAAAGGCAAGATAAACAATAAATTATTCTGGGTATTCATATTACTTCTTTCTTGATGGACAAGTCCAAGTGCCCCCGACTGCTTATCACTTAACAAAGGGCAAAACTTCAAATTCCTTCCTTTAATCACTTCATCCTTGGTGTCCATAAAACAAGAAAATTAAGAAACTTAATCATTCTTTTACTAGTGATGTACTATTTGTTACTTAAAAGGAAGAGTATAAAAACATTTTCACTAGAATAGATAAGTTTATATGAACTAATAGAGAAAGTAAAATGTAATAGAAAGGGACCAGAGTCAGTATGATACTGACAATTCCTTTCCAAAACCATTTAACAGTGCTGAGTTTTAACACAGTGGTTCTGTGAATTTTAATTCCAATTCTTACAATGAGAGGGGAGAACTCTTACCAACAGAGCATGATGAGCATTCACTACCTGGTTTTTCTTTAATGAAATGATTGGAGAGAATAACCCTTCAAATGCATTTGGGGGGGGGGGTCTCAAGTGAATTACAAAAACAACAGGAACAACAAGAACACCAAAAATCATCCACGAAAGGGAAGGGGAGAATGAGTAGATGAACAACGCTTTGATTTATCCAGTATTATTATATTAGCTGTCAACGTGCCTTCTGTGGAAGGTTGGGCGCCGGGCTGGCAACTCGACACTGTAAAACTCCACTGCCAATCATGAGCGGACAGGTGATCTGCTCTGGCAACCCTTAACCAGGAAAAGCCGAAAGAAGAAGAAGAAGATTATATTAGCTGTCAACACTGATAAAGAAGCTTTGAACAGTTTTCCAGTCTTTAATTTTATGGGCAGAATTGCATCTGATTCTTTTTTTTTATTTTATCACATCTTTTAAATTAGATATTGCCAGGACTCTCGTTCCGGTGAAAGTGTATACCAGATGTCTTAATTTTTGTTTTTTTTTTTTTTTGGGGACACATCTGTACCACCTAATGAATTGTATCCAAAAGCAAAAAAGTGTTTTTTTTACCTCCAGTTAACCCTGTTGTAGCAGCTTATGAAAGATTATGAGAAAAAGGGTTTAGGGAGATCCATACTAACCACTCTTTTGAAGTTTCCAATTTGACATTTAATGAGAAGGAGGCACTACAGTTTATTAGAAATGATGGAACTCTCTGGGTTATGAAAGCAGATAAGGGGATGACATTTTAACTATGAACTCCCTTGATTATTCAATTAAAATGTCTGAAGTGCTGGTGAAAGAAAAATATATATCAAGATTTCTAAAAATGAAGTGAATATTTCTAATATGAAAAATTGATTTAGTCCTGATGGTTTTATTGTTTCAAGGAGTCCTGGATCTACAAATATATGATTTTGTTAAAGTAGATAATACGGTCAAGCCTTCCATCTTTGGGATTCCAAAGATTCATAAAAATTCCTCTAAATTCACCTCTTAGGCCTATCAATGTTGCCAAAAGATCCAACATGGAACACCTAGATATTTATATTGAAGCAACTTGTAAGACATTATGATATTCTAAAAGTTACATTTGAATTCATGGTAACTTTTGGAAAAATTAAATGAAGTTCAATACAATAGGAATTACTGGTTTATTACAGTGGATATTGCTAATGTGTACACTGTGATAACTTATGAGATTAGTATTAGAAATGTTAGGTACAACTGTAAAGCAACATATTTTTTTCTGATTAACAGCTTAAATTGATTGAATGTTTTTTTTTTTGTTTTTTTTTACTTTGAAGGTGAGTTTTTTCACCAGGTATCCATGGTGGCTATGAGGGCTTCCTGTGCCCCTATTTATGCCAATGTTGTTTTGAATTTCTGGGAGAAGAATTCTAATTTTATTTCTGAATGGTTTAGATTTGTTGTAGCATGTTACAGGTTTTTGAATGATATTTTGATAATAGGGAAAGGGACTCCAGATCAATGGCTTTAATTTAGAAGTGTGGTTGATGCATCTATAGAATTTTTGACTTTTGCACACCAGGTGAGGTATGGCAGCATGGATTATTTAGATGTCACTATAGTTAAAAACACTGCAGCAATGAGACATAATTCAAATATTTCTAGGAAAAAAAATCTTTCTAATTCCTATTTGCACTTTGATAGCTGCCCTCCTTATTTTCAAAAGAAAAGCATAGTAAAAGGTTAAGTGGTCCATTTGTCGAGACAATATAGAATTCAAGTTTTTATGCAAAGATGATTATTTGATTACATTGTTTAGTGCACGGAGTTACAATTTATTGTTTACTTGCCTTTCACTAGTGTGACGGATCCACACAGTTTACCTGATTTTTGATGCCCTAAGCCATTGAACTGCTGTGTGTTTGTAGGTGTGCTTAATGTTAGATTGATATGCTGTTAATTGAATAAATACATGATATGCTGCTTAATGTTATATACATACATGAAATCTAAAAGAATTATGCTTTAAAGGCAAGCCTTGCATACTGATGCTGGTATAACTGAACTTTAGTTAACCTTTGGAGTTGTTTGCCAGTTTAAAAGTTGTTTACCAGACAGAGGGGGATTTCAAAGAGGAACTATACCACAGGTGTGTGGGCAAACGGCTTTCTAAAAGGAGGAAGTAATGTATAAAACTAGACATTACGGGGCTTGTTGACAACTCAGGAAATGATTTGTAATGTTTTAAAACAGTTCATTAGCTCATGAATAAACTGGTGATCTAAATATCATCAGCTGAATGATTACCTAATGGCCTAGGTGTAATCAATTGAACCTATTGACCCTATGGCATGCTCAAACCTATAAAAGGCTCAGAGGTTGGTAATAGATTGGAACTCATCATCATCCGGATCTGATTGAAGCAAGAGCCTGAACTGAGCATACAGCATTGCCTGCCAGTGTCGGCCCTGTCTTGACTGAACAGATAGCTGTACTGAATAGGTTTGGAGTCCCCCTATCAGTGGCAAAGATGATTTTCTTTTTGCATATGCTTGTAAGTACATGATTTAACAGTTTTTATAATTGTTAATGTGATAGGTCACAGGTTAGGTTTTGCATATTAATGTGATAGTTTTTTTATTTTTTGCATATTGACTAGTCAATTGCTTTTTTTTGTTACAAACCTTAATTGTTAAAAGTTAAAAATAAAATTGCTGAAGTTTGAGCCTTGGTCTCTTGTGTCATCTCTAATACTGTATTAACCACAGAATTTAGTAACCTGACCAGAACAACTAGTGATGCTTAAAAGTATGTGCGAGTACTAACTGATAACTAGAATTTAATTTTTTCACATGAATTGAATCTTAAGTTAGGCAATGTCCCACAGGTTGTTTTGGAAAAATCTGAAAGAACAGTTTGATTGTGACAAGGTTACTTTAAAGAGAAAACAGGATTATATGACAAAATGTGGTTGATATAATCAATGTCATTTTATTAATGAGGGACCATATATTTCAACTGAGGGGTCCAATAGAATATTTTCTTGCCCTTGTACAGGCAGTTGTGACTTTACCTTGGTTGTATATATAGCACACTGTGTTTTCTGTCCACCCTATTATATAGGGAAAACAATCAGAAAATTAAAGGATAGGATTCAGGAGCATTACTACAAGATCAAACAAAAAGACACCATTAATGCTTTTTTTAAGCACACCATTAATTGTACAAATTTTAAGAACTCTATGCTGTTATTGTGGATTATGTACAATACAGTCAGAGAGATGGTGATATCAATACTTTTTGGAATTTTGTGAGATGACTTGGCAACTCAGACTTAATGTGAGTGTTTGCCCTGTTCTGCTTGATGCATCTAAATAGTTAATGTGTTAAGAATGACAGCCTTGATTTTTCTGAATTAAGTTAGGTGGGAGGGTTTTAATAGAACCTTAAAAAATTAAAACAAAAAAATGTAATTTGCTTCTTTACTTACTTATAGTGTGCTTTTAAAAGGGTTGTGTGTTTAACTGGGCATTAAACAATTAATTATTCATGTTTTCAGCATTTCATTTTTGCATTGTTTTTTAAAGAATGGAAGATGTTGATTGAGATGATTACTCTGATGAAGCTCTGCTTTTTAGAATGAAAGAGATCTGTGAAATAAAGGTTTGTCAAACTCATTGACCTCTGTCCACATTGCAGGTATTTGGTGAAATATTGTATTGTACACTGGATCTGTTGCTTCCTGGTTTGTTTGCTTGGCATTTTTCCTGGTGGGGCAGTATATCTAGCAAGTTTTCTCAAGCTAATCCTTTAACTCAACAGCCCCTGAGTGGTAGTGTTAATCAGTCACTGCTTGGTGAGTAAACTTGCTCAGTTCAGCAGTTAAGTCAGTTTATTTCCTCTACATTACCAACGATGACTTCTATTGATGAAGTGGGAGTCTGTAATGATTCCACAGGAAATGGATCAACTGGTATTAATACAAACAGGATGCAAGATGACAGTCATAGAGATACCTGTTGTATCAACATGAAAATGTGAATTTTATGAAGATTCTCATCCTGGGCTTCACGGGCATTTTAACTTTGACCATTGGTTGAATTCATTGGAATTTTTTATTTCTTCATTAAAAAGTAGTTTAACCAGTAGGACACTCAAGACACACCATAACTTTTTTTGATCAGAAACTCAGAAAACTGAAAGTACTTCAGTTGGAGAACAGTTATTTCACTGAATGTGTACAGAGAAGAATAATACAAAAGGGCCTTCCATTTTGGAAGTATTCCAATTGTCTCATTCACAATTCCTTTTTATACAAGGAATTGGTCAACCTTTTTAATACTACAAGTATTAAAATGTTGGAACTTATTATCATGGACAATGAAAGGACATTGCTGGGACTTAAACAAGAAAATTAAGGTATTTAATCATTCTGTTACTTATGATGAACTACTTGCTGCTTACAATATAAAATGTAATAGCATTTTCACTAGAATAGATAAGTTTATACAAACTAATAGAGAACATAAGTGTAATAAGTTAGAAAGAGATCAGAAGCAGTGTGATACTGAAAATGCCTAACTAAACCCATTTAACAGTGCTGATTTTGATAACAATGGTTCTGTGAATTTTAATTCCAATTCTTACAATGAGAGGGGCAAACTATTGCCAATAGAGCATGATGACAATTCACTACCTGGTTCTCAAAGAGAATAGCCTCCCGAATGTGCATGGGGGGGTCTCAACTGAATTACAAAAACAAAAAGAACAACAAGAACAAAAAAAAATCATTCACAACGGGGAATTGGGAGAACAAGGAGGTGAACAACACCCTTTGATGTATCCAATAATATTGTATTAGCTGTCAAAACTGATAAAGAAGCTCTGGACAGTTTTTCAGTCTTTAATTTTATGTACAGAAATTTCTCTGATTCTTTGATATCATTTTTAAAGGGGGTTTAATTTTCTCCCCTCTTTTAAATTAGATATTATCAGGGCTCTCATTCAGTTGAAATTGTATACTAGATCACTTATTTTTTGCTTGTTTTTTGGGGAACACATCTGTACCACCTAATGAATTGGATCTAAAATAAAAAAAAGTGTTTTTATCTCTAGTTAAGCATGTTGTAGCAGCTTATGAAAGATTATGTGAACAATGGTTTAGGAAGATTCATACGAACCACCCTTTTGAATTTCCTAATTTGACATCTAACGAGATTGAGGCACTACATTTTATTAGAAATGATAGAACGTACATTATTATGAAACCAGATAAAGGATGTCATTATAGGTATGAACTTCCTTGATTATTCTATTAAAATGTCTGAAGTGTTGGGGGAAGAAAAAGATATATCAAGATTTCTAAAAATGAAGTGAATATTTATAATATTAAATTTCATTTAGTCCTGGTGGATTTTTTGTTTCAAGGAGTCCTGACTCTACAAATATACAATTTTGTTAAAGTGGATAATCCGGTCAATCCTTCTATCTTTAGGATTTCAAAGACTCATAAGAATCCTCTAAATCCACCTCTTTGGTCTCTTGTTCTCGCCAAAAGATCCAAAACTGAATATCTAACTATTTATATTGATGCAACTTGTAAGGAATGATGAGATTCTAAAAGTTGCATTTTAAGGGATTCGTGGCAACTTTTGGAAAAATTAAATGAAGTTAAATATGATAATAATTACTGGTTTATCACAGTGGATGTTGTTAATGTATACACTGTGATAACTCATGAGACTGATATTAGTAATTTTCATAGGTTCATAGGTTGGTACTAGGCTATCAGTCCTAGGGCCTATACAAGCCTAGCCATAACAATTCCCCGGCTATTTCTTCCCACAGTGTTTACTTCCCTGGACCCCTGTCTAGCAAGGTGACTGATGTGATCCCCAAGGTGAATTTCCTATCTCCCATCCAATCATCAAGGTTCCTTTTGAAGAGGGCCAAAGAGGCACTCTGCTTGACATGTATGGGCAGTGTATTCCAGAGTCTGGGGAATCTCTGGGTCAGGAACCTATCCCTCCAGCATGTTTTGTTCATTGTGACGACAAGGTTTATATCCCTGGAACATGTGTCTTTGAGGGACTGGACTTTCTTTAAGTGTAGCTTGTCCAATAGCTCTGGGTTTGACATGACCTTGTATGTTCAGCAGAGATTACCTCTGAGTAGATGATATGTGACAGAGTATAGGTGGTGTTTTTTTAGATGGTCAGCATAGGGCATCTGCTTTAGGCCTGTGATTTTTTTTAGTGAGGTATTTCTTCAGCCTTTCCAGTTGTTGCAGGTGTCTTGAGAGGTACATACCAAATGGGGTGTTGTATTCTATAATGGGTCTAATGAGGGATGAGTACAGTGGGACAATGATCTCCTTTTTTCTGGATAAAAAGCCCTTAGTGATGAGGTGTGCCACATAGAAGGATTTCCTGACTGTTGTGGTGATGTGGTTATCGAAGGTGAGACCACTGTCCACCTGTGTCCCTAAGTCTCTTATCACACTTTCGGTGTTTAGTGTACTGTCACCTATGTGGTAATTCATGGGTATATGTTTTTTTCCCAAAGGGGATAACTATACACTTCTTGGCATTGAGCTTGAGCCCATGGCTCTGGCACCAAGCATCTGTTTCTGTAAGGCCTTTTTGTAGAATATCCACATCATTTGGGGATTCACTAATGGCTCCCAGTTTGCAGTCATCTGTGAACTTTGTTAGCCAGAATCCCTTAGTGTTGGGCTGTACTTCAGAGAAGTAGATGTCAAACAAGACCGGTCCCAAGACTGAACCCTGAGATACTCCACTTGTTACTTGTCTGGAGCTGGACTTGGAGTTGGCTACTTTTACAGTGTGGGTTCTGTCAGTAAGCCAGTTGGCAACCCATCGAGTGACGTAGGGATTAATGTCCAGCTTAGTAAGTTTATCTATGATTCCAGAGTGGGGGATGGTGTCAAAGGCCTTGGTGAGGTCTAGATAGGCTGTGTGGACCATCTTATCATTGTCCACGGCTCTGGAGACTGATTCTGAGAAGTCAATCAGGTTCAGGAGACTAAATCATCCCTTCACGAACCCAAACTGCATGCGGCCCAGTGTTTGAAGGTTATCAATGTCTTTGTTTATAAGTTCCATGATAATTCATTCCATGGCCTGGCAGATCAGGCTCATCAGACTGATGGGGCAGTAGTTCTCGGAATCCAAGGTGGATCCCACCTTGTGGAGTGAGATAATTGTAGCTGTGCGCCACTTAGTGAACATGAAGCCTGAGGTGAGGTTATGATTATACATGACACTTAGGTGATGTGCTAGTTCATCTTGTAGTTCATGTAGTACACAGCCTGGGATGTCGTCTGGTCCCATGGATGCTGTATTCTTAGCTTTGGGGAGTGCATTTTTACCTGTGTGGCCATTATTACTGGGATTTGGCAATCTTTCAGTATTGAGATGGGCGCTTTAGGGGGTGAGGGGGGGGTGAAGTTTGCACTGAAGTGATCTGTCAGGATATTGACAATATCCTTGGGATAAGTATATTTAATGCCATTCTGTTGTAGCTCAAAGCAGATCTGAGCATTGCCATTTAGATTCCTGACATAGCTATAGAAGAATGCCTTGTGGTTGTCTTTGGAATTTTGGCAATTTTATTTTCGTAACTAGCTTTGGAGCATTTTATGAAGGATCTCAGCTTCTTACTGAGACTGGTAAGAGAGTTTTTTGCATCCTGGGATTTTTCTCTTTTCTGCAACAGTATCTTCCTTTTGTTGTAAAGTTTGTTTATGTCAAGTGACCACCAGATTGGCTTCCTTTTTTTTTTGGAGGAGAGCATCTTGGTTCTATTGGGGATGGCACGATTCATGCATGAGTGAAGTGGCTACACTTTTAAAGCAAAATATTTTTTCTGATTAACAGCTTAAATTGATTGAATGTTTTTTTTTTTGAGGGGGGACTAGTGTTAAAGAACAATTTTGTTTACTTTGAAGGTGAGTCTTCCTGTGCCCCCATCTACACCAATGTTGTTTTGAATTTCTGGAAGAAGAATTGTATTTTTATTTAAGAAAGGTTTAGCTTTGTTGTAGAGTATTACAGGTTTTTGGATGATATTCTGATAATATGAAAGGGACTCCAGACCAATGGCTTTTGATCCATCTCCGGAATTTTTGACTTTTACACACCAGGTGAGATATGACAGTATTGATTATTTAGATGTCACTACAGCTAAAGACAGTGCAACAATGAGATATACTTGAAATATTTCTAGGAAAAATATTTTTCTGATTCTTATTTGCACTTTGATAGCTGTCACCCTTATTTTCAAAACAAAGACATAGTAAAAGGTCAAATGGCCCATTTGTCCAGACTTATTAATGTAGAATCCAAGTTTTTATCCAAAGTTGATTATTTGATTACATTGTTTGGTGTGCAGAGTTACAATTTATTGTTTATCCTGCCTTTCAGTAGTGATGTCTACAACTATATGAACGTACTAGATGATAATTAGAGTTTGATTTTTTCAAATTAATTGAATGTTAAGTTGGATGATGTCCCAAAGGCTGCTTTAGTAAAGGGAAAAATCTCAAAGAATTGCTTGATTGTGACAAGACCACTTTTGAAGGGAAAACATAATTATATGACAAAATGTGGTCGATGTAAACAATGTCACTTTATTTATGTGGGACCATATATTTCAACTGAATGGTCCAACAGAAAATGTTCTTGTCCTTACAGATGAAGTTGTAACTCTCGCTTGGTTGTATATATAGCACACTGTGTTTCATATCCAACATTTTATATAGGGAAAACAATCAGAAAATCTAAGGATAGGACTTGGGAGCATTACTACGAGATCAAACAGAAAAGAACCATTAATTCTTTTTGAGCATACCATTAGTTGTACAAATTTTAAGAAGTTTGTGTCTGTTATTCTGGATTATGGCACTACAGTCAGAGAAGTGGTGATATCAAACCTTTTTGGAGTACCATGCGATGACTTAGCAGCTCAGACTTAATGCAAGTGTTCACCCTGTTCTAAACAATATACTCTAAATAGGTAATGTGTTAAGACTGACAGCATTGATTTGGGGAATTAAGTTAGGTGGGAGGGTTTTAATAGAACCTTAAAAAAAATAAAAATAAAAATTTTAAATTTGTTTCTTTATTTACGTATAATGCTAAAACCTTAAAACCTTCTATTACTGTGTATGCTTTTAATGGGTTGTGTGCTTAAGGGGACATTAACCAATTAATTATTTATGTTTTTCAACATTTAGTTTTTCCATTGTTTTTAAAGAAGGGGGACATTGATTTGGATGATTACTCTAACAAAGTTATGTTTTTTTAGAATGAATTTGCTCTGTGAAATAAATGTTTGTTGAACTCTTTGACATCTGTCTATATTGGTGGTGTTTGTTGAGTTTAAGTTCTTGTATCATACACCAAATTTGTTGGTTCCTTGTTTGTTTGCTTGGGAATTTTCTTGATGGAGCAGTATGTCAAGCAAGCTTTGTTGGGTGAGTTAACTTATTTAATTCAGCAGTTAACTCATTTTATCCCCTCTACCTATAGAAAGGATGATGTCTGTTGAAGGAGTGGGAGTAGGTAATGACTCCACAGGAATTAGATCCTCTGAAATTAATACAAACAGGATGTAAGATGACATTCATGGATCTACCTCTTTTATCAAAATGACACAAAGTGAATTTTATGAAGATTCTCATCCTGGGCTTAACGGGCATTTTAACTTTGACTGTTGGTTGAAGTCATTGGAATTTTTTGTTTCTTCTTTAAAACGTAGTATTACCAGAAGCATACTGAAGACCCTGCTTAGCTTTTGTTGATCAGAAACTCTGAAACTTGAAAGTACTTCAGTTGCAGAACATTTTAATTTTTGTTTGTCTTTTGGGAACACATCTGTGCCACCTAATTAATTGTATCTAAAAAGCAAAAATAGTGTTTTTTATCTCCAATTAACCCTATGGTAGCAGCTTGTGAAAGATTATTTGAACAAGGGTTTAGCATGATATATACTAACCAATCTTTTGACTTTTCTAATTTAACAACTAATGAGGGGGAAGCACTACAGTTTATTAGATATGATAGAACTCTCTGTGTTATGAAACCAAATAAGGGGGTGATGCTGTAACTATGAACTCCCTTGATGTGTTTTGGAATCACACTGGCATGCATGGATTCCCTAATTATCCTACACTGAATACTCACATACTCAGCCAGTTTTCTTCTGGAATCAAATCTGGAAGAGGTGCACTGAAGTCTTCTTCTGCATGTTGCACTGTCTGCAGATAGCTTCCATGAACTTTTCAGCATCCAGCCAATAGTCTTATTTTAATTAAACATAAGTTGCTGTATCATGCTGTTATTAGCTTTATATGCAGATCTAAAAAAAAACACTTTCAAAGATCTAAATAAATGCTACCATTTTAGAAATAAAAAACCCATCTTCAGTATCATCATTTACATTATCGGTTCATGTTGTTGTTCTTTTGATAACAAAAACTAGTTACCAGAATGAAAATGTGCTCCAAAGTACAAAAAAAAACAATAAAGTGAAGAGCTGCAAACCACTCCACAATTTATTAAAATAAACTGATACACAAAACAAGAAATGAGCACGTTTGTCCTTATTAAGGACATTTTCAAAGTTAAACCACTGGATTCACTGGTCTTCTGTGCAGGACTAGCTTAGACCTGCACAGAAGTGCCCATTTAGGAGGACGGCAGCCCACCATGCATATTAATGAAGGTGTGCTGCCCGATCTCCTAGGCTTACACGGAGTGTGTACGAGTGCAGAGGGCATGTCTGAGAGCAGATCTCTCAGAATAAACATGCCCCTGTAATGTAGAACAGCACAAAGTGTAAATAAATGAGCAAGACCGCTCATAGGTGTCCGCATAACACCACCAACAGTCCCCCATGTGTACAACAGCAACAGGACATAAAAATCAAAAGAATAAACCCTTTTATTTTTTTAAGAATTCGAGTAGAGCAAACCGTAAGTGCGCAGGTGTGCCCATCATTTATCTACAGTTAAAGCAGCTTAAAAGGCTGAAGAGGATTACAAGGAAGATATATGCAAATGAAGCAGCACAGCAATAGTGTAGTGGGCAGAACATCTACCTAACGAGCAGGCATTTCCAGTTCGAGTCCCACTGTAGCACATTCCATTTCCCATGTAAAATCTGTATATGAACATTTTTTTGCTGTATAACCTACTAAATAAAATTTAAATGTGAACTGGAGTGCTGTATTAAATGCACATGTCAAGTATCAGTGTCATAATGAATAAGGCACTAGTAAGCAAGTTTAAGCACAAATAACTAGTAGTAAGCATATATAAGCACTAGTAAGCGTGTTTAAGTGTGTTTGCGCAGAGGTAAGCATTGCCTACTCAGATTAAGTAAAGTAGAAGCTAACTGAGAGTAAGAAACTGTAACCGGAGGTTAGCATGGCTTAGCTCCGCTAAAAGCTGCGCACACCTGCTTAGAACTGCTTTAATGTGCCTTAATCGATCTGTAACCAACGGCCTGTGTTCTGCCCAGCAACAAAATAAACACCCTCTGCAAAGCTCAAACCCAGAACCTTGCACACAATAGCCAAAGTGATTTACCATTATGCCATGTCAGACATACAAAATCATGGTGTTTTCACAAACATATCATCCGGCACAGTCATTCAACAGTACAGAGAATGTATTTCAACATGTAGATGTATGTGTGTGTGTGTGTGTGTGTGTGTGTGTGTGTGTGTGTGTGTGTGTGTGTGTGTGTGTGTGTGTGTGTATATATATATATATATATATATATATATATAGGTTCTGCCCTGGGGCAATTATAAGCCTAGCCTGATTCTGAATGGCTTATGCCACCCCTTGATTTGAGTATACTGTGCCCTTTTTAAGGTTTAGTTTACTGTGTCACTGTCTAATAGTGACACGGGAGTAATCCCTGGGACAAACCTACGATCCCCCATCCACTTATCGAGATTCTTCTTGAAGAGATTCAGTGAGGTGCTCTGCCTCACATGAACTGGAATTCTATTCCAGAGCGAAGGGAGCCTCTGGGTTATGAACCTGTCCCTCCAGCAAGTTCTACTTATTTCTGTGCTGAGGTTCAAGTCCCTCGAGCGTGTGGCTCTAAGGGATTTATATTTACTGAGGTGGAGCATGTCCATTAATTCTGGATTTGACATAGCTTTGTATGTCAGGCATAGATCGCCTCGAAGTAGGCAGTATGCAACTGAGTAGAGCTGGAGTTTTTTTAACCGAGCAGCATATGGCATCTGTTTGAGATCCTTGATCCTCTTGGTGAGATACTTTTGGGGTCTTTCTAATTGCTGTAGGTGTCGGGTAAGGTACATCCCAAAAGGGGCATTGTATTCTATGATGGGCCTGGTGAGGGATGAATAAAGGGGCACGATTTTCTCTCTTGATCTAGATGTGAAACCCTTTGTGATGAGGTGGGCTATGTAGAAGGTCTTTCTAAGCACTTTAGCAATGTGGTTTTCAAAGGAGAGATTGCTATCAACTTGGGTCCCCAGGTTCCTAATAACTTTCTCTGTACTTAATGGGTTTCTGCCTATGTGGTAATTTGTGGGCACATTGTTTTTGCCAAAGGGTATGACTATACATTTTTTGGCATTTAGCTTTAAACCATGGTGCTGGCACCAGTTATCTGTCTCTTTGAGACCTTTTTGAAGGATGTTTGTGTCAGCTGGAGAGTTGATTATGGCGCTCAGTTTGCAGTCGTCTGTGAACTTGGTGAGCCATAGTCCTCCCACGTTTGCCTGTACCTCGGAAAAGTATATACCGAACAAGAGTGGTCCCAGGACAGAACCCTGTGGGATGCCACTTGTGACTGGTTTCGAGTCTGACATGGCTCCAGCAACTCTCACCCTGTGGGTTCTGTCTTTGAGCCAGTTTGCGACCCATCTTGTGACATAGGGGTTTATATTTAAGCTGGATAGCTTATCTATGATGCCCGAGTGGGGTATTGTGTCAAATGCCTTTGCAAGGTCCAGATAGGCTGTGTGGACTACCTTCCCTTTATCTATGGCTTTGGTGACTGTTTCAAAGAAGTCAACCAGGTTCAAAAGGCAGGATCTGCCCTTGACAAAGCCGAACTGGGTATGATCTAGTGTCTGTAGGTCCCCAATGTCTTTGTTTATGAGCTCCATGATGATCCTCTCCATAGCCTTGCAGACTAAGCTAGTCAGGCTTATGGGGCGATAGTTTCCAGGGTCCGTGAGGCTCCACCTTTGTGGAGTGGGACCACTGTTGCTGTCACGCCATTCTGTGGGCACATATCCTGTAGTGAGGCTGAGATTGTATAGCTGTTTTATTTGAGGGATTAGTTCCTCTTGTAGTTCATGTAGGATGCAACCTGGGACGCCATCTGGTCCCATGGAAGCAGTGTTTTTTGCTTTGGAGAGGGCAGCCTTCACCTGAGCATCTGAGATGTTTGGGAGGCAGCCCTCTGCCGGGATAGATACTTGCTCTTTTAGGGGGGAGGGGGTGGAGAAGTTTGCACTGAACCTGTCTGCCAGGATATTGGCGATGTCTGTGGGTTCAGTGTATTTTTTGTCATTTAGAATCAACTCAGAATAAGTCTGGGAGTTGCATCCCAGGTTTCTAGCATAACTGAAAAAAGCCTTATGATTGTCTTTGGTGTCCTGTGCAATTTTTCTCTCGAAGCTGGCCTTGGAGGATTTTATGAGGGATCGTAATTTTTTGCTAGTACTGATCAGAGATGCCTTCCCTATTAGGGATTTTGCTCTATCATGTAGTAGCTTCCTCCTTCTGTTGTACAGTTTATTTATGGCAGGGGTCCACCAGACTGGACGCCTGCCTTTGGATGATTGGGTCTTGGTTTTGTTTGGGATAGCATGATCCAGGCATTCCTGGAGATGTCCGTAAAATGCATTTATATAGGATTCTGCAGTTTGGGCTGTAGTTTCCACTGGCCCTGGGGCCTTAAAGGATTCCACTTCGGTTTTGAGAAGTGAGAAGTTCACTTTTGAGAAGTTTTTCACTGTGGTTTTCTGGGCTGGGGGTGGGGTCGGGATGTGGACATCCAGTGAAATTAATTTATGATCTGATCTTACCAATGAGGGATATACTTCTGCTGTGGAGCATAGAGTCCCCATGTTGGTAATGATCAGGTCTAGTATGTTGTCCCCTCTTGTGGGAGTGGTGACTAGTTGTTCCATAGCATTTGAGTTTATAATTTCCAGGAATCTTTGGGCTAAGGTGCTGGGGCTTGAGTAGTGCTTCCAGTCAATGTTTGGGTAGTTGAAGTCACCCAATATAATGGTGTTCGGAGAGATCTTAATGTTCTCAAATGTTTTCAGGAAAGCCGAATGGGATTCCTGACTTTGAGAGGGTGGTCTGTAGGATTCTATAAACTGAAAAGCAGTCTTGCCCACTGTTAGTTGCACATGGATGGTCTCCGATACTTCGTGCAATGCCACTAACCTGGTGGTGTGGATATCCTTGATAAATATGGAAACTCCCCCTCCTTTTGTGGTTCGGTCCGGGTTTTGGGGCCGAAAAGCATGATATGAGGTATAGCCTGGTAGTGCTGGGGTGCTCTCTGGAACCTTGAACCAGGTTTCTGTCACTGCACAGATATTGATATTCTCCATACTGAGGAGAGCTTTGAGTGCATGCATCTTGAGGTTAAGACTTCTGGCGTTTAGCAGCATTACCCTTAGTTTCTTGTTCCTTGTACTGTCTATGGGGGTGGGTTTGACTTTTGAGCCTTGCCTAAAAAAGGCACTATAGGGGTGGCAAGAGCCTTTGCCAATATCCGAAAGCCCAGTGGTGACAGGTGCAAGCCTTCCCTAGCGAAGCATCGTGGCTTGTCGAGCATGTCATCCCAGGCTGAAGGACACTGGATCCCCTTTGAATGACACCAAAATTTTAGCCAATTGTTAAAATCGATCATTTTGCCTTTGTACTGTGGCATCATTCTAGGTGAGGGTAAGATGCTGCTCAAGGTCAGGGTCATACCAGCCTGGGCTACATGATCAGAGAGCTCCTCTATGTCTCTTTTCATGTAGCCCAGGGAGGTACGTCTCAGGTCATTCACACCAGCATGTACAATGATTGAGTCATATTTGTATTTGCTTTGGAGTGACCTGAGTGCTTGCGTTATGTGTCGGATCCTAGCACCCGACAGGCAGCTCACTGTGACCATCTCTTTATTCAGCCTGGTGAGCAAGACGTCAGTGTGTCTGATAATAGAGTCACCTATAACAAGAGTATCAGGTATGTTATTCAGCCTTAAGGGCTGTGGCTGCTTGACACACTGACTTTGTGGGTTATGTGTTGTGTGTGTTTTGTTTTGAGGTAGCGTTTGCTTGGATGTCTGCTTTGGAGGTCTCTGTTACTTAGGTAGATTTTTATTTAGAGCCTCCGAGTATGTTTTTGTGTATTTATGTGTTTGGTTCGCTGATGTGGTGGGACTATGTGATACTGGATTTGTGTTGTGTGAGGTTACCTTCTCCTCCTGACTGGTTACACCAGTTTTGAGATGAGAGAGCTCAGCCTCCAGTTTGGCTAAATAGTTGCATCTCTCACATATATTTGAACCTGTTTGGAGGAGGAGAGGGTTTTCCGTGTACATGAGACAGTTGTAATATTACCTCAAAATTCCCTGATTCACCAGCTGGACTGGAGAGGAAACCATTGACTGACCTTTGGACATGCTAGAGTAATAGGGAAACTGAATTTAAGATGGACCAATAGAGGACAGGGTAACTGTAGAGAGTATAAGAGTAAGTAGTGCTTATGGTTTAATAGTGCTAACTTGTAGGATTACTTAATTGGACCAGTGAAGGGCCTTAGAATGAGAATATGGTGTTTAAATTGAGAGATAGAGCAGTTCTAAGGGAAAAAGTGAAGAGCAGACTTTGTGGAGCCAGGAATACTTTAAACACAATTAGGCAGCGCTGCCCACTGTTGCGCTATGCTAAAAACCGCGCAAAATCGCGCAAAAGAGGTTCTTAAGAGAGGAAGATGAAGGAGTTTTGGAATTGACCCAGAATGGCCAATAAAACTACAGTTTCAAGTCAGTAACCACTCCCACAGGGGCAGGCAGGCTGCTCAATGTTTTTCACTGCCACTGATCAACAGAGAGACTTTCCTTTAGCCCAAGCAAAAAATGGCCTCACAGAAACTTACAAACAGTTCAAGAACAGCAAGCCTGTAACTGAACTTTTTTAAATCACAGAAAAGTGGGAAAAAAGCAAGATTTTTTTATTTTTTTGTTTTTTCAGAGATAGCAGAGGTTAACAAGTATCAACAAGTTATAACAGTGCAGTAAATGACCCCACACAAGAGTGCTAGGCCAAAAACAGATAAAATGCAAGTTTTGAGAAAAAACGATTTTAAAAATAAGTGCAAACAGGAAATTCAGTAAACCACTCTAGGTTGTGCTCTAAATACAGTTACTAATGCAGAAATCAAATTTAACAAGCCAGAAAATGCTCAAAATAGGCGGCTATGCAGAAAAACTTAGCAAATAAACATAGGAAAAATACTTAAAGTCTCAAAAGTGGCTCCTTTTTCTCTCAGCGTTTTCTCCTCTTAGTGGGTGCTTCACCAACAGCTAACAAGCCTGAAAAGACGCCAAAACAATGAGGCAACCAGGTTTTAAGAGAGGAAGATGAAGGAGTTTTGGAATTGACCCAGAATGGCCAATAAAACTACAGTTTCAAGTCAGTAACCACTCCCACAGGGGCAGGCAGGCTGCTCAATGTTTTTCACTACCACTGATCAACAGAGAGACTTTCCTTTAGCCCAAGCAAAAAATGGCCTCACAGAAACTTACAAACAGTTCAAGAACAGCAAGCCTGTAACTGAACTTTTTTAAATCTCAGAAAAGTGGGAAAAAAGCAAGATTTTTTTGTTTTTTTTTTTAGAGATAGCAGAGGTTAACAAGTATCAATAAGTTATAACAGTGCAGTAAATGACCCCACACAAGAGTGCTAGGCCAAAGACAGATAAAATGCAAGTTTTGAGAAAAAACGATTTTAAAAATAAGTGCAAACAGGAAATTCAGTAAACAGCTCTAGGTTGTGCTCTAAATACAGTTACTAATGCAGAAATCAAATTTAGCAAGCCAGAAAATGCTCAAAATAGGCGGCTATGCAGAAAAACTTAGCAAATAAACAGAGGAAAAATACTTAAAGTCTCAAAAGTGGCTCCTTTCTTCTCTCAGCGTTTTCTCCTCTTGGTGGGTGCTTCACCAACAGCCAACAATCCTGAAAAGATGCCAAAACCATGAGGCAACCAGGTTTTAACAGAGGAAGATGAAGGAGTTTTGGAATTGACCCAGAATGGCCAATAAAACTACAGTTTCAAGTCAGTAACCACTCCCACACGGGCAGGCAGGCAGGCTGCTCAATGTTTTTCACTGCCACTGATCAACAGAGAGACTTTCCTTTAGCCCAAGCAAAAAATGGCCTCACAGAAACTTACAAACAGTTCAAGAACAGCAAGCCTGTAACTGAACTTTTTTAAATCTCAGAAAAGTGGGAAAAAAGCAAGATTTTTTTTGTTTTTTTAGAGATAGCAGAGGTTAACAAGTATCAACAAGTTATAACAGTGCAGTAAATGACCCCACACAAGAGTGCTAGGCCAAAGACAGATAAAATGCAGGTTTTGAGAAAAAAACGATTTTAAAAATAAGTGCAAACAGGAAATTCAGTAAACCGCTCTAGGTTGTGCTCTAAATACAGTTACTAATGCAGAAATCAAATTTAACAAGCCAGAAAATGCTCAAAATAGGCGGCTATGCAGAAAAACTTAGCAAATAAACAGAGGAAAAATACTTAAAGTCTCAAAAGTGGCTCCTTTCTTCTCTCAGCGTTTTCTCCTCTTAGTGGGTGCTTCACCAACAGCTAACAAGCCTGAAAAGACGCCAAAACAATGAGGCAACCAGGTTTTAAGAGAGGAAGATGAAGGAGTTTTGGAATTGACCCAGAATGGCCAATAAAACTACAGTTTCAAGTCAGTAACCACTCCCACACGGGCAGGCAGGCAGGCTGCTCAATGTTTTTCACTACCACTGATCAACAGAGAGACTTTCCTTTAGCCCAAGCAAAAATGGCCTCACAGAAACTTACAAACAGTTCAAGAACAGCAAGCCTGTAACTGAACTTTTTTAAATCTCAGAAAAGTGGGAAAAAAGTGAGATTTGTTTTTGTTTTTTTGTTTTTTCAGAGATAGCAGAGGTTAACAAGTATCAACAAGTTATAACAGTGCAGTAAATGACCCCACACAAGAGTGCTAGGCCAAAGACAGATAAAATGCAAGTTTTGAGAAAAAAACGATTTTAAAAATAAGTGCAAACAGGAAATTCAGTAAACAGCTCTAGGTTGTGCTCTAAATACAGTTACTAATGCATAAATCAAATTTAGCAAGCCAGAAAATGCTCAAAATAGGCAGCTATGCAGAAAAACTTAGCAAATAAACAGAGGAAAAATACTTAAAGTCTCAAAAGTGGCTCCTTTCTTCTCTCAGCATTTTCTCCTCTTGGTGGGTGCTTCACCAACAGCCAACAAGCCTGAAAAGATGCCAAAACCATGAGGCAACCAGGTTTTAAGAGAGGAAGATGAAGGAGTTTTGGAATTGACCCAGAATGGCCAATAAAACTACAGTTTCAAGTCAGTAACCACTACCACAGGGGCAGGCAGGCTGCTCAATGTTTTTCACTGCCACTGATCAACAGAGAGACTTTCCTTTAGCCCAAGCAAAAATGGCCTCACAGAAACTTACAAACAGTTCAAGAACAGCAAGCCTGTAACTGAACTTTTTTAAATCTCAGAAAAGTGGGGAAAAAGCAAGATTTTTTTTTGTTTTTTCAGAGATAGCAGAGGTTAACAAGTATCAACAAGTTATAACAGTGCAGTAAATGACCCCACACAAGAGTGCTAGGCCAAAGACAGATAAAATGCAAGTTTTGAGAAAAAATGATTTTAAAATAAGTGCAAACAAGAAATTCAGTAAACAGCTCTAGGTTGTGCTCTAAATACAGTTACTAATGCAGAAATCAAATTTAACAAGCCAGAAAATGCTCAAAATAGGTGGCTATGCAGAAAAACTTAGCAAATAAACAGAGGAAAAATACTTAAAGTCTCAAAAGTGGCTCCTTTCTTCTCTCAGCATTTTCTCCTCTTGGTGGGTGCTTCACCAACAGCCAACAATCCTGAAAAGATGCCAAAACCATGAGGCAACCAGGTTTTAAGAGAGGAAGATGAAGGAGTTTTGGAATTGACCCAGAATGGCCAATAAAACTACAGTTTCAAGTCAGTAACCACTCCCACACGGGCAGGCAGGCAGGCTGCTCAATGTTTTTCACTGCCACTGATCAACAGAGAGACTTTCCTTTAGCCCAAGCAAAAAATGGCCTCACAGAAACTTACAAACAGTTCAAGAACAGCAAGCCTGTAACTGAACTTTTTAAATCTCAGAAAAGTGGGAAAAAAGCAAGATTTTTTTTGTTTTTTTAGAGATAGCAGAGGTTAACAAGTATCAACAAGTTATAACAGTGCAGTAAATGACCCCACACAAGAGTGCTAGGCCAAAGACAGATAAAATGCAGGTTTTGAGAAAAAAACGATTTTAAAAATAAGTGCAAACAGGAAATTCAGTAAACCGCTCTAGGTTGTGCTCTAAATACAGTTACTAATGCAGAAATCAAATTTAACAAGCCAGAAAATGCTCAAAATAGGCAGCTATGCAGAAAAACTTAGCAAATAAACAGAGGAAAAATACTTAAAGTCTCAAAAGTGGCTCCTTTTTCTCTCAGCATTTTCTCCTCTTGGTGGGTGCTTCACCAACAGCCAACAAGCCTGAAAAGATGCCAAAACAATGAGGCAACCAGGTTTTAAGAGAGGAAGATGAAGGAGTTTTGGAATTGACCCAGAATGGCGAATAAAACTACAGTTTCAAGTCAGTAACCACTACCACAGGGGCAGGCAGGCTGCTCAATGTTTTTCACTGCCACTGATCAACAGAGAGACTTTCCTTTAGCCCAAGCAAAAATGGCCTCACAGAAACTTACAAACAGTTCAAGAACAGCAAGCCTGTAACTGAACTTTTTTAAATCTCAGAAAAGTGGGAAAAAAGCAAGATTTTTTTTTTTTTTTTCAGAGATAGCAGAGGTTAACAAGTATCAACAAGTTATAACAGTGCAGTAAATGACCCCACACAAGAGTGCTAGGCTAAAGACAGATAAAATGCAGGTTTTGAGAAAAAAAAATGATTTTGAAAATAAGTGCAAACAGGAAATTCAGTAAACAGCTCTAGGTTGTGCTCTAAATACAGTTACTAATGCAGAAATCAAATTTAACAAGCCAGAAAATGCTCAAAATAGGTGGCTATGCAGAAAAACTTAGCAAATAAACAGAGGAAAAATACTTAAAGTCTCAAAAGTGGCTCCTTTCTTCTCTCAGCATTTTCTCCTCTTGGTGGGTGCTTCACCAACAGCCAACAAGCCTGAAAAGATGCCAAAACCATGAGGCAACCAGGTTTTAAGAGAGGAAGATGAAGGAGTTTTGGAATTGACCCAGAATGGCCAATAAAACTACAGTTTCAAGTCAGTAACCACTCCCACACGGGCAGGCAGGCAGGCTGCTCAATGTTTTTCACTGCCACTGATCAACAGAGAGACTTTCCTTTAGCCCAAGCAAAAATGGCCTCACAGAAACTTACAAACAGTTCAAGAACAGCAAGCCTGTAACTGAACTTTTACCAATCTCAGAAAAGTGGGAAAAAGCAAGATTTTTTGTTTTTAGAGATAGCAGAGGTTAACAAGTATCAACAAGTTATAACAGTGCAGTAAATGACCCCACACAAGAGTGCTAGGCCAAAGACAGATAAAATGCAGGTTTTGAGAAAAAAACGATTTTAAAAATAAGTGCAAACAGGAAATTCAGTAAAAAGCTCTAGGTTGTGCTCTAAATACAGTTACTAATGCAGAAATCAAATTTAACAAGCCAGAAAATGCTCAAAATAGGCAGCTATGCAGAAAAACTTAGCAAATAAACAGAGGAAAAATACTTAAAGTCTCAAAAGTGGCTCCTTTCTTCTCTCAGCATTTTCTCCTCTTGGTGGGTGCTTCACCAACAGCCAACAAGCCTGAAAAGATGCCAAAACCATGAGGCAACCAGGTTTTAAGAGAGGAAGATGAAGGAGTTTTGGAATTGACCCAGAATGGCCAATAAAACTACAGTTTCAAGTCAGTAACCACTCCCACAGGGGCAGGCAGGCTGCTCAATGTTTTTCACTGCCACTGATCAACAGAGAGACTTTCCTTTAGCCCAAGCAAAAATGGCCTCACAGAAACTTACAAACAGTTCAAGAACAGCAAGCCTGTAACTGAACTTTTTTAAATCTCAGAAAAGTGGGAAAAAAGCAAGATTTTTTTGTTTTTGTTTTTTTCAGAGATAGCAGAGGTTAACAAGTATCAACAAGTTATAACAGTGCAGTAAATGACCCCACACAAGAGTGCTAGGCCAAAGACAGATAAAATGCAGGTTTTGAGAAAAAAAAATGATTTTGAAAATAAGTGCAAACAGGAAATTCAGTAAACAGCTCTAGGTTGTGCTCTAAATACAGTTACTAATGCAGAAATCAAATTTAACAAGCCAGAAAATGCTCAAAATAGGTGGCTATGCAGAAAAACTTAGCAAATAAACAGAGGAAAAATACTTAAAGTCTCAAAAGTGGCTCCTTTCTTCTCTCAGCATTTTCTCCTCTTGGTGGGTGCTTCACCAACAGCCAACAAGCCTGAAAAGACACCAAAACCACGATGCAACCAGGTTTTAAGAGAGGAAGATGAAGGAGTTTTGGAATTGACCCAGAATGGCCAATAAAACTACAGTTTCAAGTCAGTAACCACTCCCACAGGGGCAGGCAGGCTGCTCAATGTTTTTCACTGCCACTGATCAACAGAGAGACTTTCCTTTAGCCCAAGCAAAATATGGCCTCACAGAAACTTACAAACAGTTCAAGAACAGCAAGCCTGTAACTGAACTTTTTTAAATCTCAGAAGTGGGAAAAAAGCAAGATTTTTTTTTATATATATATCTACAACTAAATAGATATATACCTCTCCCTCTCTTTATTACACATATATATATATATATATATATATATATATATATATATATATAGACATATATATATATATATATATATATATATATATATATATAGATAGATATAAATAACGACATATAGATATATACATATGCAGACATCCATACATCTCTATGTCGTTATATATATATATATATATATATATATATATATATATATATATATATAAATATATATATATATATATATATACTATATATATATATATATATATACAGCAATATATATATATATATATATATATATATATATATATATATATATATATATATGTATGCATATATACACACACACACACACACACACACACACACACACACACATATATATATATATATGTGTGTGTATATATATGTGTGTGTGTGTGTGTGTGTGTGTGTGTGTGTGTGTGTGTGTGTGTGTGTATATATATATATAAGAACAGCAAGCCTGTAACTGAACTTTTTTAAATCTCAGAAAAGTGGGAAAAAAGCAAGATTTTTTTTTATATATATATCTACAACTAAATAGATATATACCTCTCCCTCTCTTTATTACACATGTATATATATATATATATATATATATATATATATATATATATATATATATATATATATATATAGACATATATATTCTAGTTCTAGCAGGCCATTTAAATTAACAACAGTTCCTTTCCAATAGTAAAGTGTGAACAGGCAGGGTGCTGTGTGCATTTTCATTAACATTACAATCGCAGTTTCATAGACAGACAGTAATAGCCTTGTGGTGCTGTGTGCATACTAATAGGGATCGTGTGGAAAAAGGGATTGTGTGCAAAGAAGGGATTGTGTGCAAAGCAAAAAAAAGTATGGGGTAACCAGGAAGGATGAGAGTCATGATGTGATAATTCTAATATAAACACGTAACTTATGAGTCCCTACCTCCAAAGGTATATATATATATATATATATATATATATATATCTTAATATATATATATATATATATATATATATATATATATATATATATATATATATATACCTAAAATTAACCGCATTCAAAAAAAAATTGAATGAAGAGAAGACATTTTAACTAAGAAATGAACTTTGTGACAATAACAACATTCAAAAAATAGTAAAGCACACCAACTCTTGTAATACTTTAGCACTTTTTTATTATTTATTATCAAGACTTCTTCAGAAAGACATGTTTCATAACTATGAGCAACCATTTTCACTTCCTTTAAATACATTAGTTCTAGCAGGCCATTTAAATTAACAACAGTTCCTTTCCAATAGTAAAGTGTGAACAGGCAGGGTGCTGTGTGCATTTTCATTAACATTACAATCGCAGTTTCATAGACAGACAGTAATAGCCTTGTGGTGCTGTGTGCATACTAATAGGGATCGTGTGGAAAAAGGGATTGTGTGCAAAGAAGGGATTGTGTGCAAAGCAAAAAAAAGTATGGGGTAACCAGGAAGGATGAGAGTCATGATGTGATAATTCTAATATAAACACGTAACTTATGAGTCCCTACCTCCAAAGGTAAGTAAAGAAGTGCACGGAGAAAGGTGGAGGAGTCAGGTAGAGAGTCCTACTATGCTTGGGTATCAGTGTGTGTGTAGAGAAATGTGTGTGTACGCCACCTGATGGGGGAGTGGGAGGAATGCGGTGTGGACTTGAGGGGGGGGCTGTTAGGGGGCCACCCATGACAAGGAGTGTGGTGCTGGGGTTTGATTGGTAGGAGAATATGAATAATAGAGTGTCCCAGAAGACTGTCAGTGCGGATGGTATCACCCCATGAATGGCTGCATGAAAAGTGAGACCGGGGGTTTGTTGGTGGGGTCAGCGGGGGCTAGCCTGGTGACTGGGGGCATGTGTGTAGGGGGTAGAGGGAGGCAAAAGTCAGAGAGAGAGAGAGAGAGGAAACACGTTATATTCACTTGCACAGTTGTAAATCCATAAACGCATTAAATCCTCTTGCACAATTCTTCAAACCCTCTTGCACAATTCTTCAAACCCTACCACATTTCACTCTCTATACCATTTAAGTGCACATTTAATGTTCAGTGTCTCGTTGAGACATGGATAGATATCAGCTCTCAGTTCTATCTGCCATTTTAATTCCCAGACCTGCAGGAGTGTGTCCATGTCCCCTACAAATTCTGTTATTTTTTCCAGTGCTGTGAATTTGAATCCTGTGAAGTTTGAGCAAATAGCACTGTGTTTATCCAAGGCATTCAAACTGTCCTGTTTGTGTATTGCTGCAGTGTGTTCTTTAATATGGCTACTCAGCTTTCTGTTCGTTTTGCCGATATAAAAATTGCCGCAGTGTTCACAGAAAGCACAGTAGACTACATTTTTTGTGTTGCAGTCATAGTGGTCATGTAGACTGACAGTTCTGTTGCAGTGCGGGAAGGTGACGTTGTTGTCTTTTTGTATGTGTACACAGGTGACACACTTGCCGCAGTCAGACATTCCAGGTTCTGTTGATACTTCACTCTGTGAGGGATGGTCTTTTACTCCTCTCGAACGCACCACCAAAAGAAGAGGTTTGTTTAAAACAGAAGTTAAGGGATGTCCCAAGTAACTTTGTCAGACCTTTTTCTCCTTCCAGGATGTCCCAATTGTTGGTAAGGACCCCTCTGATTCCAAACATATCTGTGGAAATTGGAAGGGGGAAACTTGACACCCAGTTCTTTCTGTTCGGTCCGTTCTGTGCCCTTGCTGTAAATATATATATATATATATATATATATATACAGACACAGATATATAGCTATGATATGATACAGCACATAAGAATGATATATATGACTTCAGGCACCGCCAATGGGGGTGAGGGGGCCCAATCAATTTACGTGTTACATGTACCGATATCCCCCCTAGCCAAACAGGTGAAACATACAAACAAACCCCCAAGGTAAGCAAACCACTGCTTCCCAAACCACAGGCAGGATGCAACCAGTGGGGAAAACTCTGTAGACCTGCTAAGCCTAATCTAGAAACAAAGACAGGTTCATCCCATGCACGACAGGCCAAAAATTGAATAGAATTTTTGGCCTTCCTGTACCAAATACACAGATGGCAGGCCACATATGTTCATGGACTACAAGTGTGGGAATGCCTGATGATCCTTAGTTCGAGACAACGTATGTGATGGATCCCAAGAAATGAAGAGTGGACAATGTGTAGTGGTGTGGTTAGATTCGGCTGGAACCTGTAGGAAGGATGATTGCTGTGGAGGAGGAAGGGGGCAGGGAATGATGGGTATGACATTATGGACCGAGGCATGCTGGGGTTGGATGACCCATTCTAATGGGGCAACTCACCTAATTGTCATGTGTAATCATAGCCTCACATCAGGCCTGGTACCCACTGAGTGGTGCACAGCTGCAGTTATCCCACTCCATAAGGGGGGATCCACCTTGGATCCCAAGAACTACCATCACAGCAGTCTGATGAGCCTGATCTACAAGGCCATGGAATGCATTATCGTGGAATTTATGAATGCAGACATTGGCAACCCTCAAACTCTAGATCCCACACAGATTGTGCTCATGGAGGGCCAACCTTGTCTCCTGAAACTGATTGACTGCTTTGAATCAGTCTGCAGAGCTGTTGAAGGGGGTAAGGTGATCCAAACCACCTATGTGGACCTTGCCAAGCCCTTCAACACCATCCCCCAGTCTGGAAACATAGATTAATGCCACTTGATGGTTTGCCACATGGCTGACTGACAGAACCCAGACTGTAGAAGTAACTGTTTCCAAATCCAGCTCCAGAAAAGTGACAAGTGGAGTACCTAAGGGTTCACTCCTGGGACCACTGTTGTTTGGCATCTACATCTCTGAAGTACAGGTCAACAGTACGGGACTCTGGCTATCAAAGTTAACAAATTACTGCAAACTGGGAGTCATTATGAGTCTGACTACTGCATGATATGTTACTGATACCAGCCTAACATAGTACAGGTGGGATGGAGTACTGTTAGCATCTTGTGCCCTTGTCTTGCAAGGTCCTGATTGTGGGATCTGCAACAGTTGGTAGTGTATTGCAGGGCAGATGTGTTTGGCTGTGGGGGGGGGGGGGGAATACCTATTCATGCAAGACATATGTTGTTTGTGCCTGTCAACCCCATTATTGGTGCATGTGGACAGATATGTTTTTGCTATGTTCCCAACTTACATACAGATGTATGTCTGTATATACCTATATATATATATATATATATATATATATATATATATATATATATATATATATATATATATATATATATATATATATATATTGCTGTATATATGTACACATATGGATCTATAGCTACATATATAGATATGTTATATCCATTTAGATATTTATATATATATATATATATATATATATATATATATATATATACACACACACACACACACATACATCTACATGTTGAAATACTTTCTCTGTACTGTTGAATGACTGTGCTCGATGATATGTTTATGAAAACACAATGGTTATGTATATCTGAGATGGCATTGTAGTAAATCAGTTTGGCTGTGGTGTGCAGGGTCCTGGGTTTGAGCCTAGCAGAGGCTGTTTATTTTGTTGCTAGGCAGAACAAGGGCCGTTGGATACATAGTGGTTAAGGCACTTTAAAGCAGTTCTAAGTGGGTTTACGCGGGTTTGCATGACAGTAAGCACTGCTAAGTTCCGGTTACTGTTTCTTATACTCAGTTAACTCCTGAATTGCTTAACCTGTGTAGGCATTGCTTATCCCCATGCAAACAGGTTAAAACCCACTTACTGCTGCTTAAAAGTTCTTACTTCCGCTTACCCCAGCACTAATTTATTTAAAAGAAAAGGAAAAGGGATTGATAGGAAAGCAGTGAAAAAAGGGGCGTAAAGAGGGAAAGACGGTAGGGAAAATAGCCAAGGATGTGCAGGAAGGGTTTAGGGAAGGTCCATAGCTGCCCATTTCTTCTACAGAAACAGCTGTGCATATGCACTGAATTTGGAGGTAGATATGGACACTGAAACCCCTGAGAGAGCAGTGAAGACAACAATAATATGTTGTGATGCCAATTAGACCACATTACATGTGTCTAATGGACACGTGCAAAATGGACAGCTATGTATGGGGCAAGATTTTGTGTTTGGGAACAGATCATCCTTTTTTAAGGTGAGAGTGGGATGTTGGGGAAGGAGAGTAGGTATGCTTGGGGTGGATAGGTTCAGTAGGATGACAGACAAGACAGACAATACAGCATATGGGGCAGTATATGACACGTGGGGGGAACATCTTGGATGGAGAGGGGTGTTTTGAAGTTGCAAGCCTATGAGCTCCCAAATGGAAACAGTGGGACTGAGGTCCCCTCCCATGGGCAGTCACCACTGCACCTTCATGGCCCCAAAGGTGGCTGTGCTGGGGGCTGGGAGGGAGGTTCAGGCTCACCCTCTGATTGCACCATGCGTCCCTCAAACTGGCATAGGTGATCTTGAAACTCCTTGCCAAGCTCCCTACACACCATGGCCTGGACCTGATGGTGGGTTACAGGTTCCTTTCCTCCCCCACTCCCAGGGTGGCCAAGCACCATCACCTGCAGGAGTTCCACCAAAAGGTTGTGCAGGCACAACAGAGGAGGTGGTCCCAGGCTGGGAGCCAGACTTGCTGGTGCCTGGTGCCATGGCCAGCTGAGGTGGGACAGGTTGGTGGACTGACATCGGCATTCCCATATGGGCTATGGTGTTGCTGTTTTACAACAGATAAGGGCCAGTAATAGTCAGCAGCAGTCAGGATTACTTATAACAGCATGCATAGATATTCCCATTACCACAAGACACCAGATTTAGAACAGTTGCATAGCAAGAGGAGCACATGCACATATACTGCATGACATATATACAAAGGGGGACAGACGTGTGAGTAGTGCTATGAACACTGGAACAATATTGGCATGGTGCTGTGGTAACCTCAGACATTTACTGTTGTACCACTGTGTTTTGGGAAGTATGTCCATTCAGGGATATGAAGTCAGTAACTCTCATGGCTGTCATCATGTACTGACTGTAATCCTCACACTATACTTCTGCCGTTCTCAGATAGGTGTTCTGTGAGTAACACAAGGAACAAAAGGTTCAACACACTAAACAGTCTGCAGATGACCATACAAATGGGGGTTTCCTCACAAACATTGCACTGTTTGCTCAGAGTTTAAAACAGGCAGACTAGCCATAACCACACACACCCTGTTAAACTGACGTTACTCTAAATTAAGAATAGCAATACTTACATTCTGTAGTCATGTCTGGCACATCCCCTCCTGTCTGTTGGCCTTTATCCACAGTGTATGTTGTTGGAGGTAAATCCCAAAACCATATGTGATGCTTTTTGCCAAACACCAGATCTAGGTTCCACTCACAGTGAATGTTACGGCCCAACAACAGCATGATGTTCCTAGATATTGTAGTGTGTTTCCATGCAAATGGCTATGGGAATGTTACCACAGCTCTTTCACATTCAACCAGCTAGAGGAGGACTGCAGTTGGTGCAGAGGGCATCAGCTGATCATGACCAACACTTACAAAACACAAGCTGCTGCCTAAGCAGAGCAGGTGTACATATCCACATCCACCAGGAAGGGTGTGGGAGGGACAGACAGAGACAAAGTATGTCAGGGAAGGTGTGGGAGAGTAAAACTGAAGCATGTTTGCATGACACACATACCAGTACAGGGATTCAAGCCCTGACTGACAATGCATTACTATCACATGTGCATGCAGTTATTGCATGCGCCACATAGCTTACATGTTGGTGAGCTGTCCAAATATTTATGTGCTGGTGAGTGACATCTGCAACAGTGATACTGTACAGATATGGTAGGTGTAGCATACGTGCCTGTCCACATTGACCGGTGTCAGCGGCAACACAGCCACACTCTCTAAGAGACTCATACACATTGCCCCACTTGCCAGGGTCAGGAATACACTCCCTACCTAGTTATTTTACCACAGTACAGTACAGTACTGCACAAGTATTTCATGCACCACAGGAGCTATTGTGCTGTTCTATGGGCAAAGGGCATGTGAAGGTGTCTGATATCAGTCAGAATGATTCAGTATGCCAATGGGAGTTGTACCAGGTGTGAATGTGGTTGGAAGCATCATACACCACACACAGGGTGCCAGTACTGACATGCATGTGTGCATTGCTTCACAGGTGTGTAGTGGTTGGCTGTGCCAGAAGGCTGTACAAGGCTAGGTGAGGGGTATACCTTTGCATCAGGCCACATGACAATGGTCTGCAGTGTGGATCAGGTGTGTAGTGTCTGGAATGACCCACATATGTGAGTATTTTATTCACCATCCTGCCACCTGGGTTACTATTGTGTGTGGCCAGTGCTGTGCAATGCTGCTTGCCATGTATGTGGTCTATAGTCCATGACATGGATGGTGTCTGGGATGTGCACACATCCCACATTTATGTACAGTGACATGTGGAAGTGTACCTGGATTGCCAGGCCTATGTTTTGCACACAGATTATCATCATATGTGCCACTCCTGAACTCTTGTGGCAGGGCATGCTTATGGACAGTCCTTTGTGGATCACATATGATGGCACCACAGATGTTGTAGGCATCCATTGGGGAACATAGTGAAGGTGCATTGTCTTCAGTTATGTGCCTATTGTACTGATGGACAGGGTGCCATGCCCTCTGTAACCCACTGCAATCACACCATTCTTGCTATATGTGAACAGTATGCAGGGTACTACCAACATAGCAGTAGCTGTCTAGGCAAGTGTGTTTGTGTATGAGACACAGGTTCATAGTGTACTTTGTGTAATACTAAGGTTGCTTACTTTGTTCACCAGGCCTTGTATCACATGTAGGGGTGTGGATTGGCACCCCAGCATCTCAGCTAATTGACATCTGTCATCCTTGTAAGGTGGACATTGTGACATATAATATGGGCACCATATAGGGAAATTACAAAACCAGCTCCTCAATGGGTCCAGGTGTTACACACACACATACACACACTTGTCATGGCTAGGATTAGAACTCCTACCAAACTAGTTTAGCACACTACAGCATTACACAGTTATAGAATGTGCCACAGAGATGACTGGGATATTGTTCCCCAAAGGTGTATTTCACAGTTGATGATGTCAGCAGACTTACCAAAGTAGGGCAATGGAGGTTGTAGTGCCTGTGAATGGCCTCAAAAGCATTGCTCCCTACACTGACAAAGGAACACAAATCCCAAACCTAGGACCTGACACAACATGGGCACAAGATTTTAATAGTACCCCATCCCACCTGTATGATGTCAGGCTTGTATCGATAACATATCATGCAGTACAGTGTGGCTACCATAGATGATGTACAATGTGGACCCACTCAACATTCCTAGGATTCATATACACAGGCATATATATGCAGATATACAGATATATATATATATATATATATATATATGTATATACCTATATATATATATATATATATATATATATATATATATATATATATATATATATATATATGTAACTACACATACATACACAGACATATGTATAGGGAGATACATATGTAGAGGATGCACACAATACGGTACAGCCACTATGGCTACAGTCACCAGCATACCACATGGACACTGTATGAGCCAAACATACAAGTGACACCTGTTGCCTGCAACATATGCCAACAGACAGTTCACAAGATATAACACCACACACAGGTTTGCATGCATGAGGAAACTTTATTTGTGTACTACTACAGTAGTGTATGCCATGTCATATACTTGTGTAGACTCTGAAATACATTTAGACAGAGTAATGCAACTAACAGATAAAAGTATACAGTATTCTGGAAAGGAGTAGGTATGTTGCTGTCCAGGCCAAGGCCTTCAAGTAGTACAACAGTAGACACAGACTGGGCCACAGGATAACAAGCAATCAACTGTAAGTAATGCAGATGTACAGTCCGGCAGCCTCCATCTACAGTCTGTACAAAATCCCTAGGGGGTACATACTGAAGTAGACACATTGGGATGTATCTGTGATATAAATAAACATGACTAAAACCATCATAATCACACTAACAAACAGAACAGTCTGTATGGCAGGAAACAGTAGGCCTGCATTTACCCAAGGTGAATTGAATGATAATGTACACCAAGATACCTTAAGGTAGCTTACCCCTGTTACCCCCACAGTATTCACTCATGTCAGTGGCATCTGTCCATACAGGGCATCTGTATAGGGCATGGCATGGCCTTTGGGGGTAACATTTACTGGCTTGCCAGTTGTTGAAGATGTCCATTGGGTAACATAGAGATGGAGCACTGTATGCAATGCATTGCCTATTTTAGGGATGGGACAGGGTGCCATGTTCTCTGTAGTCTACTGCAATCACACCATGGTTACCATCTGTGGGCAATATGCAGGGAACTACCAACTTAGTGATTGTTGCCTGGCCAAGTGTGTCTGTGTCCGAGACATGGATGGAGAGTGTTCTCTGGGTAATAGAGGTGTTTCCTATATTGTACCCCATGCTGTGATGTCACATGTGGGGGTATAGATTGTGTACTCCAGCCACTATGATGTTTGACATCTGTTATGCTTGTAAGGTGGACATTATGAGATTTAATAGGCCCAACATATAGGAAAAGTTCATAACCCACTCCACACTGCTTCGTGCTTCACACAAGATACGTATGACAAATGCGCACACACCGAGTCTCACAGTTGCCATGCTTGGGATTAGAACACCTACCTAACTACTACAGCACACTACAGCATTACGCAGTTATAGCAAGCATCACAGAGATTAGTGGGAGCCTTCATTACCAAAGGTGTATTTCACACTAGGTGACATCAGCTGTCTTGCCAAAGTAGGCTTTGCAAAGTAGGGCACTGGAAGGTGTAGTGAGTGTGACTGACATCAAAAGCATTGCTCCATACACAGACAAACATACCCACACAGAGTTGCAATTGCCATGTCTGGGATTAGAACACCTACCTAATTACTACTGCACACTACAGCATTATGCAGTTACATAATGCGCTACGAAGATTACTGGGATACTCTTTGCCCAAAGGTGTATTTCACAGAGAATGACATCAGCAGGCTTGTCAAAGAAAGGCAATGAAAAGTGTACTTCATTGGTCCCTACACATATGCACAAACACAGTTGCCATGACTGAGATTAGAACACCTACCTAACTACTACAGCACATTAGAGTATTATGCAGATATGGAATGTACCACGGAGATTACTGGGATACACCTTCACTAAAAGTGTATTTCACAGGGAATGACATCAGCAGACTTGTCAAAGAAAGGCAATGACAGTTGTACTGACTGTCCTCAAAACCATTGGGCCCTACACATAAACACACACACAGTTGCCATGAATGGGATTAGAACACCTACCTAACTATTACATCACATTACAGCATTATGCAGGTACAGAACTCACCACAGAGAGTACTGGGATAATTCTTCACCAAAGATGTATTTCACAGGGAATGACATCAGCAGGCTTGCCAAAGAAAAGCAATGACAGGTGCACTGACTGTCCTCAAAAGCATTGGGTCCTACACATACACAGACGCCATGAATGGGATTAGAACACCTATATAACTACTACAGCACATTAGAGCATTACGCAGTTACAGAACACGCCACAGAGATTACCAGGATACTCCTTCAGCAAAGGTTTATTTCACAGGGAATGACATCAGTAGGCTTATCAAAGAAAGACAATGAAAGATGTACTGTCTGTCTTCAAAAGCATTGGGCCCTACACACATGCACAAACACACACACACACACACACACACACACACACACACAGACACACACACACACACACACACACACAGTTGCCATGAATGTTATTAGAACACCTACCTAACTACTACAGCACATTAGAGCATTACACAGTTACAGAAAGCACAGCAAGGATTACTGGATTATTCCTTCACCAAAGGTGCATTTTACAGGGAATGACATCAGCAGACTTGTCAAAGAAAGGCAATGAAAAGTGTACTGACTGGAAGGCTACCGGGGCAATTGTGTACAGTGATGGACATTTGCACATCATATGTTTTTGCATAATGGGGGTGTGCTGTATGAAACAGGCTTCATGAGAGGGGAGCTGTCTGTCACTGTTTGTCACTCTCTTCCCACATCTATTATGTGTATGTCTGAGCTGTTATAGTGTGTTGTCCTTGGATATATGTGCATATTCGCATTTGGTGTGTGTGCATAGCATGACTGGTGTGTAATGTGGAGTGTTTGCACAGACATCTGTGACTGACTGCTGCGCATAGTCCACAGTTGTTTCCAGACATGAGCTTTATTTCTCTGTGTGAGCATGCCCAGTATGACCCTTCTGTAATTTGTTTTCTGACATGGCCTTCACTTCTCTAAGTGTGTGAACATGCCCAGTATGAGTGTCTCTATTGCATGTGTGACTCCATTCCAGGTAGGTTGTACTCCAGTGCAGGTATCTGTGCTCTACACCTACAGCTAGTAACCTGCTTCTGCAGGATATCTGTAGATTGGTTGACAATGTGGGTTGACATTGGGGAAAGGGTAGTGAGATTGTTGCTAATTGTGTCTGTGGCGCTTCTGCTACATGGTCGTGGTGTTGGCATGGATACTCAGTGATATGTGGTGTTGTACCCTCTGATGTTTTATGTCATCAACTACTGACAGGTATACATCTTTGCTGGCAGTAGGTTCCTGGGGATTACAAGTTGAATGCAGCTTTGTCCAGTATTGTGGTGTGCAACCTACATATTCTTGCACACTCATGTCATTCTGGCATGGAAACTGCAGACACTTGCTGATGGGTCTGTGCACATAGTCCAGCACCTTGGTGCTGTTGTGGCTGTGGGTCCCATGCCTGTAAAATTATCACCATGACAGGATGGCCATATCATGCTGTGGCCATACCTCACAGGTATTCAGACTCATTGAGGTTATCCAGAGGCAGGGCTCATTATTCTGTTCATTAACCCTTCACAATTTGGTATGCAAGCAGGTTTGTGGCCACCCATCCCAGTGTTTGCAGTCATGATAAGTATGTGCACACATGAGGGTTTCACCCTTCACACACTCCATGGTGGCAATGCTACCCCCTCCCTGTTAATCAGTCCTCTTCCTACTATTATGCACACAATATCTGATAGGTATGTCTATAGTTGCCACTCCATCCCAGCAGTATTTACAGGTTGGTCCACAGTTCATGCATTGGAACATGATGGACATACTACTGGGATTTGTCAATGTGTCCTTGCATTTGTGTTCTGTGGACTGTGTTTTGTCATTATGTGGGAGTCCATGGGGTAACATACAGTGGTGGTACAGGTGTGACACAGACCTGTGACAGAGGACAGTGGGGTATTGGGTACTGATAAAGACTATCTGTAGCAGGCCAGTGCATTCTGTCAGTTGTTCAGACCCAGGCTGCAAGGCAAGGTATTCCCCTGGGGTGACAGGATAGGTGTGCAAGGTAGTGATGACAATTGTTTCCGTCCTTATCAATCCATTGGTGTGAATAGTGGCAGGGTGCATCTTACAGCTATGGACACACCTGCATGGGACACCTCTTCAGCATGCTGTATTCTGTGAGTATTCACATAGTAATGTGGGGATCATATTGTACTCATTCACAGCAGCAGGCAGGTGGCCTGTGTGTTACCTGAGGCTGATGTTGGGCCAGACTGGCTGCATGAGTGTTAGGGTAGCTACTTGCAACTGTTTCACATGTATATGTGGCCCTTTCCCCTGCTAGTGGCTAGTGGGTGGACACCAGCAGCTTCTACATACATCATACCTCTGCCTTTTGTGGTCTGCCAGTGTTTGCCCACAGTACATCTTAGTTTCCCATACTATTCAACCAACTGATGTGCTGTGAACCTGTATGTACAAATGGAGGGTGTCTCCATTTCACTGTGAAATATTAAATGGTCTCTCTCTATGGTACTTCTGCCTGTGTACTATGTGTACGTCTGGGCCAACACTCATACAGCGTCCATCTTCCAGATGGTAATAATTATGACATCTGTACAAATCATATGGACTACTGCTGCAATATGTCTTGCTGGGATACCAGTCTGTTTGGCACTACAGTTGTGTGGACTTGGCCCAATCATCAGCAGTACTGACCATTGGACACCAGGACACACTATCCATGGCTATTTGCTGAACACTTTCACACAGCATACCACTCAGAACTACCTAACACACAGAGCTCTGCCTATTGTAGATATGCAACTATCCATCTTGCTGATTTGACCAGCTCAGGTACTCGGTGTTCACTGTTATTACTCCCACACATGGCTGGTAATACATTTCTACATAGGCTTGGTGAGGGCACACATCACAACTGTGGACATTTCCTAGAACCACCTGATATGTCAGGTACTCTGTTGGCTTCCACACAATAAACTGACACTCAGATCTCTGCATATTGTACACATGCAACATTCCATCGTTATAATTGGGGCAGCTCAGGTACTCTGTGCTCTGCTGCTGTGATACCCACACATAGCTGCTACTGCCATACTACATAGGATTGCGAGGGCCACACCTGACAATTAGGGACATTTCTACTATACCCATCTGATCTTTCAGGTACCCTGTTGGCTTCCACACATCAACCTGACACTTAGAGCTCTGCATATTGTACACATGAAACAATCCATCCTTCTCCTTTGACATGCTCAGGTACTCTGTGCTCACTGTTATTACTCCAACACATGGATGCTAATACATTTCTACATAGGGTTTGGATGGAGGGGCACACCTGCCAACTGTGGACATTTGCTTTGACCACACTGATATTTCTGGTAGTCTGTTGGCTTCCTTTTAAATCTGTATTCTGACCTATCCTGCAGACTACAGGCATATCAGTGTAGTACAGTTAATAAGTTTTATTGACCTACATTGCCATTTCAAACTTCCTACTCATCAGGAATGACATCCCATTTCCCGACCCATTATACTCTGTGTAGGTCTGGAGGGGGGTTGATCTCCATTGTCATACCTTGAGGACCTTAGCACAGCTTTTCCTTGTGTTCATCTACACCTGTCCTGCTGGCTGGATGGGACTGTTGTTGGGTATGTGAACCTCCATGACATGCATGTGTGTGCCCTATGGACACACATTTGGGCCAGCACATGTCCTGCAGTGGGGTTTTTCACCTTGTCTGTTACTGCCTACTTTGTTGACACCAGTATTTATTATGGTTTCATGCTGCCCATATAGCTGTCCACTATCTGCTGCCATCCCATTCAGCCACCCAATTCCCTTCCTTGCATGTTCACATCCATACCATTGGTACAACTAGCAGACCATACAACTGCATTCAGTGATTGATAGGAAGGGTGACTTAACTTGCGGCTGTGCCAGTATTGAGGATGGTGCTGTAGGGCTGACTATGTCCGATGCACATAGTACACTCCCTATACATGGTAAAGCACAGGTAGTGTCCTTTTCGGCATCCTTTTTACTGTATGTGCAAGTCAAAGAGAGTTTCCATTCTCTGGGTTCCTACTGTGTCAGTGTATGTGCTATGCATTGCCTCTCTGCCAAAGCCAGGGTATACTGTGCACACCTCCTTCTGCCTACAGGTGCAGGCTCAGGTTTTTCCTCCTCTGAGTCACTCTGTGTCTGTGCTGGCCTTGGCAATGGTGGGGGGCTGTGTGGCCCTGCCCTGTGCTGTTCCTGCTGCAGCTGCTTCCGCAGGATCATGTTGTGTAGCATGGCACATACCATGAAAATTTGAGTACATGTAGCTGGAGAGTACTGCAAGGCTCCACCAGATGTGTCCGGGCACTGGAACCATGACTTGAGCATCCCAAACACATGCTTTGTTATGATTCTTGTTTGTGCGTGTGCCTCATTATGACATTGTTGTTCAGGTGTGTGTGCATTTCTGATGGGTGTCATCAGCCATTGCTCCAGTGTGTACCTAGCATCCCCCACTAGGTGACCGTAGGGGATGTCCCCATTGGCAAATCTCTGGTACAGCTGCATCAGATGCCAGATGTGGGAATCGTCATAGCTTCCAGGGCAGTCAGCACACACATTCATTATAATGCACTGGGCATCACAAATGACCTGGCAGTTGATGGAGAAGATGCCACTGCAGTTGACATAGGCCCTACCCTGCCCACTGGGTGGTGCTTTGATACGTATGTGCATGCAGTCTATAGCACCCACTACCCCAGGGTATTCTGCTATTTGGTGGAAGATATGCATATTGTTGGTCAACACCTCACGGGTGTTGAGGAAATATACATGCTCACTGGCATTTGCTGACATGGCATCCATGAACTGGTGGAATACTCTGGATGCTGATGCCTGTGAAATCCCCATGATATCCCCAGTTGTGCTTTGGGAGGTATCTGTGGCTAGTATACCTAGGCCTACATATACCTTGGTATCCACTGGGATGGGTTTCCCTCGATCAGTTTGGTGTGTCAGGTGTGGCCGGCACAGCTCAATAATTTCTTGTAGGAAGTTTCTGTCCACCCTATAGTGCTCCACTATCTCCAGCTCATGTAGCCCCTGGTAAGTTACTCTGGGTTGTACACTCCTCCGTCTCTTCACTGTTGGTTGTTCGGCAGCATTCACATGCTCACCACCATCATCCTCTTGCACATGTTGGTTTATGTTGCCTGCTGCAGCCCTTCTTATATTGTAGGTTTGCTTGTTAAAATGTCCCTGCTTGTATACACCGGTGGTGTAGAGTGTGGGAAACAACAGAGGGGAAGGTGTTTGCTTAGTTTATAGTGGTGTGCTGGGCTGGGCTGGCCTGCTGCCTGTGTAATTGGCTGATTCTGATGCATTTCACCTGCCAGCTATGCTAGTTCTCCTTGAATATCTTCCTACTGCTGTTTTCCCTTCCCATTTGCCTCCCTGTTTAAGCCCGTGTGCACGCTGCCCAAACAGAGTGCTCATATGTGCACACTGCTGCTATTTCCTGGTTTAGCTTCTTTTTTCTTCCTGTAAAACCTGGTGAGCGATGTGTACACGTGCTTACACTTTGTAAAGAGTGCTAAGCAGGTTTGGACACACCCCCTAGCTTAGCTGTGCTAAACTAAGAGCAAATCTGAGCCACAGGGTACCAATCCACATACAGCATGCCTGACACACCCACCCATGATGTCACCTACCTCCTAGTCTTGCACCCAGCTATTCATACTCTTACACTGTTGGGACCTGCCTCACATGCTGGGGAAAAGTGGGATTCATTATCCTTCTCCTCATTTGCATAGGATTGCCTGCTAATGCATAGTTACATGTGTCACACTGAGCCTCTCCCCTTAGCAACCACTACTCACTGGCCAGGTTGTCTTCTGCCTACCATTGACTTGCATGGCAGAATACTGATTTTAATTAAAATGCTTATTTTAGGTTTATTGTCTTATTTTCCCCCCAATCCCATTTGCATGCTGCTGTCCTATGCTTACACAGCCGATATCGGCAAAAAAAAAAATAAAAGTTGATTTTTAAAATTTTTTGTATTTTTTGCAATACCAATGGCCTTATACTTGGCCATTGGCATGCTTCCTCAATGATTTGCAGCCTTTATTTGGGGGGGGTTATCATGTCTCCGTTATGGATTATACAGAATTGTACTCGGGTTACTAACTGAGTACATTTCTGCAGATTATGCTAGTCCTGCACGGCCTGATTCCAGCTTACTGGATAGCAGATTTACCTCATTTGCATGATTTTCACCTGCAAATGGGGTAATTTGCATACAAGGGCTGGGAACATGCAGGACTAGTGCAAGAGCGCTCGTGCACATCAAACGAGCACATACGTGGATCGCTCGGCCTCTATATTGCCAACATTACCTCTTACAGTAATCATGCACACCGTGCAGGGCTTGCTAAATCTGGGGGAACACTACCAGGTTGCTTGTGACCTTTAAAAACTCCCTTTGACCAATCCCCTTGCAGGAATTGAATTCAACATCTCCTACCCAATTAAGTAATTGAAAAACAAATTTCTACCTCTTAAAGGGGGCCAGTCCATTAAAAGTGCACAATGAAGATGGTAAAATAAAATATATATGTGTCATGTGAGAATAATCAAACTTATACAATTTAGCATAGAAACTCATACTTAAACATTCAAATTTTGAATTACAATAAAGCATCTATGCTTCAATTGATTGATAATTGAAATGGTATTCTGTTGATGTTATAAGGTTAAAAGAAAGCTCTAGGCTAGGCATTCTTATGGGCCATTTTAAGCCTAGCCAAGTTCCCTTTTGGTTCTTGAATTAACCTATCCCATTGGGTGTTAGATTGGCCTTAACTATCCTATGAGTGATAATTATATATTACTCCTAATGAGATTAGATGGGATCATAGCATAAATAATGTGAGGGGACCCATGTATGTTATAAAGTGTTTAGTAGCTGCCTCAGTCCATTAGTAGTACAGGGGGACAGTTCTGAGATAAAGTTTTGATTTCCCATCCATAGATCCAGTTGCACTTGAATATGGACAAGGATGAGCTTTGTTTTACGTGGATAGAAAGTCTGTTCCAGAGCAACAGTATGCTCTAATATATCTGCCTCTCCAAACTATTCTCTTGATGTTTCAGAAGAGTTTAAATCCCCAGACTGAATATTTCTGATGCAGTTTGAGTTGCCAATGTGCAATAAATCCATTGAGTTATTTCATAGCAGCCTGTGGGATACTAAGTATAGTGCCAGGGCTTTGATTCAGTCTATGTAGGACATACTGTTCGGGCCTTGTATCCTTTTAGTAAGCTATCTCTAGGGGCATTCCAGTTGTTGCATGTGTCTGGACAGATATATGCCAAAGAGGCATACATTATATTATATTATATTATATTATATTATATTATATTATATTATATTATATTATACTTCTGGTAATAAACTTTATTTGATTCTCATTTATCAGAGATGGCAAACAAGACTGATATAAGTATGTTAACGTTTATATTTAATAAGGAAATTGGCCAATAATATGCCCATAAGATTGGATATATATTCTGTTTAAATAAAGATAAACTCAATGCATATTACCAAGAAAGAAGAAAGGTATTTTAATTTTATATATTAATAATGACTCTTAAATAATGAAATAACTTTTAGAAAATTGTTTTCTCTGTCTTAGAAATGTATTCCCCTTGTTTTGTGAATGTCTTTTAGTTTTTGTAATTTGTTCACTTGTTTCTCAGTTAGTTATATTTCTCAATTAGTTATATATTTTGATATTTGTTTTAATATTTTTCTGTTGAAAAATTGTGTTCTTATTTTAAGAAGAGATCAATAGCATTTTATTTACATTTTTCTATTCTTCATTGATGTTTTCGCAACACTTTTTAAGCACCACTAATGTAGCATTATTATCTGTAAACTTCTTTTACTTTCTAAAATCAGATGTATTACTTGATTTAATCTAGATAAAAATTATAAGTCAAGTTGCTAGGGCTTCTTTATAGGTGAATTAAATGAAATGACTCAAACATGAGTTACCTGAAGTAGAAGAAGAAGAAGACGAAGAAAAAGAGGCTGGGGAAAACAATGTTGATTGTGATTTCTGTCTTCCACAGGAAATCATTTTTGGTACAATTTCTAAATTTGTACCAGCAATCATTCCCTTCTTTTGTGAGAGTTCTTGATTATTTTCTTGGTGTGACTGTTGCTTTGGTATATATAACATCAAGGGGTTATATATGTAGGGTGACTCATTCCCTGAAAACAATGCTTAAAGTTAACAAGCTGACTTTTTTTGCTCTTGCGTTTTTGGGCTTTATTTTTCGGCAGTTCAGTGATACATAGTATAACCATTTGCTAGTCTATGTAAGCTGTTTGGAGTTATTGAGTATGACTATAATGTCACCTTTTTTGGATCTATTGCTACTTTATAATTTAAAATGAATTGATGCTTGTTGTTTAAGGGCTCATCTTAATTTAGAAAATAATTTTACCTTGTTGAACATTTACATTGTTTGTATTTTGACCAAGTTGTTTTTCTCATTCCTTATTTTATTTTTTTTTACTACAGCACCTGTTAGTGATCCTATAGTACAAGTATGATTTAAGGGAGTCCAGAACTAGAGTATTATTCAGATCACTATTGTTATTAATAACAACATAGCTTATTATGTCTGTATTTAAGCCATCTGTAAATTCAGTTAATCATATAAGAAGAAATTCCATTCACAATGGTTAATGTATTATAAATAAAAGATAATTTAAATGCAAGAACGTTCTGATCAGGCAAGGGCCAATAGATCACCTTAACAGAATCAACCTTTCTACTTAAATCATTAGAAATGTAATATCTGTCACTGTATGGCTGAATTATAATGACACAAACAGTGGGAAAAAGGCATAGAATCTGGTTTTGTAAAATCATTTAGATTCAACAGGTGTATTCATTTCTTAATGGCATTAGAACAGATTGATAGCCCAGAGTCTTTCTTATGAAAAATAAGTTAAAATCATCAGCAGCTCAGGATATCCTTTTAAGTGTTATATAACATTTCTAAATATTTTGTTGTACATGTATCTACAAGTCTTGATATCCAATACTTTTCAGCAAGTATAAGAAATTGATTTGTATAGTTAATAGTACAATTGTAAACAGAACTCTAGAGTAATTATATGATTATAAAACTTGATATATCTGCTTTAATTTTTATAAAATTGTAGCCCCTCTTTTCTTATCTTTAAAAAAGAGTATACCAGTATTGTGTAATTCTTAAATGTAAATGTCTATATATATGTTCTTCTAGAGAATACTATATTCAGTTTCTCTTATTTAACCAATCATCCTCTTTTACAACCACAGTTTAAGCAATATTTAAAAACAACATAGTTAATTTGGCCATTTTTTTATTTTTCTAATGCATCATTCTATTTCTTTCAGATATGCATTAAACATTACACTTTATACATAAAGTTAGATTTTCAAGCTTTTTGTTCTCTAGAAAATAAATAAGTAATGTTTGTTAGTACTTTGCAATACATGTCAGAAGTCAACATATCAAGGGAAACCATAAAATAATTCTGTAACAACACCATGGAAATTATAAAGTTCTGTTTGTTCAGGATATCCTAATCAAACTACCCATTAATCTAACCTAACCAAAGACTATATATCTCTCTATCTAACTGCACTATTTGGCCAGCTATCACTGATGTAATGACGAACAGAAAGAAGACTGTATAAATCAAATGCAGATGAACAGCTTTCCTTCTATCTCTTAAATCCAAGTTTTAGATTTAATATAAAAGATTAACAGAAAAAAAATTTTAAATGGGAAAGCAATCTTCCATATTATACATGTTGGGTCCCCTTGCATCCACTTCTAAATTATACTTATTTTGATAATATCTAATATCAAGAACTATTATGTATGAAAAATTAACTGTTTTAACCACTTTACTAGTATATTCCCATTATCATATTCTTATATTTTCATTATGAAATTATAGCAGGTATATAGACATCAAATTATTATTTTTTTCCTAAAATATTTATTTTTCTAATTGATATCACTCATAACATTTGAAGTCAATAAAGGAAAATGTGTCGTTCATAAGAGGAGTCATACTGTAACTCTACTAAACCTTAAAATCTCAATTTTTGTACATACATGTCTATTATTAATACTACAACTACTAAATATGTGATATCAAGAGAAAGAGAAGAAAGAAAATATAAATATGTACCATTAACTCATAACCTATCTCTCAATAATGATGTAGGAAAGACATATACACTGGAAATGGAAAATAAAATTTAAAGAATATTTATGCATTATTTGAAATGTAATTCTTCTGTGTTTTATACTCTGCTTTTCTATGCATCACCTTCTCTTTTACTTCTGAGTTGTATTTTCTTCATGTTTCCCCACCATTGTCTTTTAATTTCTAATCTAAACCAAAAATTATGTAACATTTTTATGAAAATATTAAAACTTTTAGCCATTTTCACTTTTCTGTTCTTCTTTTCTTGTTTCACCCCTCCCTCTTCAGCTTCCCCACTTCCTTTCCCTTCTTTTATATGTAAAACTGTATTTGATTAAATATTTACATTTGTGGGTTTCATACATTTGGGTAAGTAGGTTTCATCCATTTGTCTAAATATTCAGTTAGTCAAAAGATTTTCCAGTGTCAGCAATGATCAAATGCATGCTTTGTAAAGTACAGGAAAACTCAAAGCATGCTTGTTCAGTTGTTAGGCAAGTAGGAATGGGTACAAATGCCAATACTGTAATTTGTAATAGGAAAACAATAGATGTGTTGGTATACCGTGTGTGTGTGTGTGTGTGTGTGTGTGTGTGTGTGTGTGTGTGTGTGTGTGTGTATGTGTGTGTGTGTGTGTGTGTGTGTGTGTGTGTGTGTGTGTGTGTGTGTGTGTGTGTGTGTGTGTATGTGTTTGTATGCATGTGTGTCTTATTTAGCAGTACTTTATGAAAAAGGTGTTTATGTAATGTGTGATGTTGGAGTTGGAGGCAGGGGTAGGGTTAGCACACATGACTAAAGTGGTGCAAGGAAGTATGCCCTTACTTGTGTGCTTACCCAACTCTCAACATTAGAGTACTAAATACCCTATCTTTAACAGTACCACTGGGCAAGCAGGTTAAGTTTGCAAGTTAATGTTATGTTCTGTCCATTTAACTGGTACATATCACCCTCCATTTTCCTCTCTACAGAAGTTTAAAGATGTGATACAGTCACACATAGCAAGAAAAATATAATTATTTAGGTTAATTTTATCAGTATGCTAAAACATATTAATTTAAAGGTCTTAGTCTATCTCAGTGAGCCCAAAGATATGCTGTAGGTGGATTGGGCACTCTAAACTGGCCATAGGGGTGAGTGCGTATATGTGTGTGCCTTCTGTGGAAGGTTGGGTGCTGGGCTGACATTTCAATATCATAAAACTCCACTGCCAATCATGAGCGGACAGGTGATCCGCTGTGGCAACCCCTAACCGGGAAAAGCTGAAAGAAGAAGAAGAAAACTATCTCAGTGAGCAACAGCTGACACAACTAGTCAGGCAACCTACCAGACTCACCTTTTGACAAAAAAAGCCTCCCTCATTGATTTCATCATCTCCAATGGCCCAGACACAATCAACAACATCACAATTCACTCACCCTTATTTAATAATTATTGCTCCATCAGTTACTCCATTTTATGACCATCTCCCAAAACAAAAACAAAATAAATCTCCTTCAGATCTAAATCCACTGCCAATGTTGCAAAACTATATCTAACTCTCTCTTCCCACAACTGGATCCCTAGACACCATAATAATAAATAAAAACACCACAACTTCGGCGCTTTCATGGTAACTAGGTTTAATAGATCATACAACTAAAAACAATAAGAAAAAAAATAAAAACTCATTAACTTAGCACTTTCACCCTCTACAATATCTAGGGTATCATTAGAGACTCAAACTCAACAAGCAATCATCAGAGACACAAACTCAACAAATAATTTATATACATACATGCAAAATAGACAAAACAAGGCTATTTGTACTATTGTCTGGGAACAGTAGCTGTCTATGTGCTCCTGCCAGAGACTGTGAGTATCATATCGGACTCTGTAGCCAGATGTACTACTACTACTACTACTAGCTATCTTCTGCAATGGTAGTGAAAGCACTTCCAGTTCTCCACATAGCTGATGATATGCAGCAGGATGGGGGGTCCTACCAGATGTGGAAGACTGGAACACTGGATGCATAAATGTTTGGATTTTTTACTCAGGTGGTCGTGGAAGGTGATCATTGAACATGGGTGTGTTTTGATAACATTTAATAGGATGTTGTGCTCCTGTTTTAAGCCATGGACCCTTTCACTATCCTGTATGATGGCCTCTCACTGACATCAGATAGACATCAGACATCCTATTTCAGTTCCTTTTTTAAGTTGCTGGGTATGCATTCACAATGATGAATCTGCCAGAAGCTGGGGACTCAGGGCTAACCAACTGGCCCTATAATACAGAGAAAGAACATTAGTTTACCTTGGGCCAACAGTTGTTGAGTCCAGTCACACAGATTACAGTACATCATAAGATATGAGGCTCATACAGACCATGTAATAGCATTACAGATAATAGTAACACCTAGAGTATGGAATTCTTCCACATGGATGATTTTACTGCCTATCACAACATTAAAAAATAATATTTACTTAATGCCATGGTACCAGGTACAGTGGAACAGCTGTGTAGGATGATTACTAGAGAGTGAATTAATATCTCCATATGAATATCATAGACCTGCCTATTCAGGGAAGAATGCATGGGCCTCTGTAATATCATACTGGATACCTCCATGTGACACACATCACTCCCATACTGGGCACTGCCACTTATGCAAGTATGTAAAAATGGGACTGATCACATATTGCACACCAAGGCATGCTATTCAGTACTACAACAGTCATAGGGGTATAACAGTGGCATAATGTGTTCCTTGCAACAGACAGGATGCTCAATGCCAATAGAATTTGTTGCACAGCACAGATGCTAAAAAAGGGCGTGTGTACTGGTAATGACTGCATAATATACATTATTTAACTTACCCTGACACTCTTCCCACTCCCAGTAGGCATAATTCTCAACTGTTCAGATTTTCACAAGATTTTTATGTCATATTTTTGGGATATTCCTCATACAATTTGTGGTTATCTGGCAAATCACTGGGACGATCTGAAGACTAGTCACTAAATAATTACATACATTTGAGTTTCAAACCTCAAATCCTTCAGAAAATGTATGTTGGTGCTGGGAGCAAAGAGACTTCAGGCACTTTGAGAAGATTCTTGGTGCAATGGATAGTTCACAGGCTAAGGAAGGGAACTGGCAATGTGATCCACACACACAACACCTTAAGAAATGCTTGAAATATGGATAAACAGGGCTGTGATGAGAAGCATTAAAATGTCAACTCATCTTTGATCAACCCATATTTCTCGAAACTGCACAGCATTGAACCCTCAAATCGCCAATTTCTTTCCAAGGGAAAGAAATGAGTAGCCCAAACACACACACCGCATTACAACAAACACTATTATTGTGCCACCCACACCCACCCTAAATAAATATACTAACTCCGAGATCACATGACAGTCAGGAAAAAGGCAGATTTGAAAGAATGGCAACTGATTTCTTTCCCTTGGAAAGAAATCAATTATTTGACCATTTGATGTTGTGCAACAAGAAATAAGGGTCGATCAAAGGTGAGTCGACATTTTAATGCTTTGTTTATATAATATAGACCCTTTACAAAGACCCCTTCTCTGGAACAGACTCCCCATTTATATGAAAGTGAGGTCTTCTCTAAGCTTATTCAAATGCCATTCTGATCAATGGATGGGAGATCACAAATTCACCCCTGGCTTGTCACCTGTGGCCCTTATGGATGGGGCAGTTTGCAGATGTCAAGTCACAGGCATATACCAAAGCCATTCTAGCCAGTGGGCATTGATAATTCAGAAAACCAGGGCATGAATGGCTATGCTCCAAAAGGCTCTAGGGCTGTTAGCCTAGTAATGTCTTGTGATCCTATGACTTCAAACTGAGGAAACAACTTTAAAGTAGTGCATGCAAGCCTTCTACTGGTAGACTGTGTTTCTAATCAATTCTACTTTGTTAACTTTCTTTTTTTTTTTTTTTACTACCGTAACTTACCCTGACAGTTGCTAGTGATCAGTTTAATTGATGTAACAACCCTTGACACTTGTCAACCTGTAGCTTAACATGTCCTTTTGGAACTTTTCATGGTGATATTTCTTGAAGCCAATCACTTGAACGATGATGTTGTTTGTTTGTTTGTTTGTTTGTTTTGTTTTGCGGGGGTACCCTCAGCTTTTAATATAACTCCAGCTTTTGAGGTTTTGACAACCACTTACACATTATTCATTTGGTTGGTGATGCTTTACTTTTGATTTTGCAATATCTTGTTGGTGATCAATTGACAGTGACTGCACGCTAAGTCCAGGACAGTGGATAATTTTATATTCAACTTTATTTTTTTAAAGAATTGGAGATAGTAATAGGGGATAGACAGTGATGGTAGTAACGCATTACAAAAGTAATGCATTACTGTAATATATTACATTTTTTACAAACTAGTAATATTAGGCGTTACTTTTCGGGTCTGTATTAGATACTCGGAGTTACTGAACTTCGAATACAATATGGTCAACACCATATCATCGAAGTTCAGTAACATCAAATACCTAATAAAAAAATAAAACATGACAGGAAACACAACTGCTTGCTGTAAGTAGGGGGACAAGCACTCCTGCACCCCCCACGTGGGGGGCTGTGCCCCCACACCCCCGCTACTTAAATATACCAACTCTGAGATCACACTACAGTGCAGTAAAGGGGAATATTCCCTTTCTGCACTGTAGTGTGATCTCGGAGTTGGTATATTTAAAGAGCGGGGGGTGTGGGGGGTGCAGGGGGCTTGCCCCTCTGCTTACGACAGTTACTTTCTGTCCGCTGTTTTTTTTTTTTTTCAAAATTATAAAACTTTAAACATACAAGTTTGATCTTATGGTGTTTGAAGTTTTATACTTTTGATCACGTAAAAGGAACCTGTTACTTTTCAATATAGTAATGCAGTAATAGTAATAAGTATATTAATAACTTGTAATGCAAATGTGCATTACTTTTTGCGTTACTTAGTTTTGCTTAATCAGGTAGGAGGACTGAATGGTCCAAAATAATAGGTCCCTTCATCCCACATTTCCATACAAAAAACATTCCCCTAACTCCTATGTATCGCAGTATGGGTGGAACTGTGACGCTGACATATGGATGGCCACCTGCACAACTCTTACCTTTCCCATTCTTGTGTAAATCCATCACCTTTTTCTCAGTCATTATGCCAATGAAATACCAGTTATAAATCCAAAAACCAGTTCACAATGCAAATAGCAGCCCTTCAACTATAAAATAGGTCTGTAGCAGACGACACCTCATGTGTGAATTGCATTACAGATCAGCAAATGTAGTGCCAGTGTTTCTGTTGTCTAGGAAATGACTAAGCCCCACATTCCTTCTCTTTCAGAAAAGAGAATAAACTTTCAAACTTAATACATGCTTAACCAAAACGTTGTGCATTCATTGTCCAGCACATGTTCTAGAGTTCTGGATGGGGGGTGGTGGACAGGATGATGTGCTGGTAGTCAACTGGTTCAGGGAGAAACCCATCATCTTGAAAGGAAGATAAGAACTAATTACTACAGATCTTGTGGTACGAACTAAAAAAAAAAAAAAACAATAACAAGAAATGCAGTGCTGCATATGGTTTAGAAATTCTAATCCATCTGCAACACAAATTTGAGTGGAGCAGGAGAAATTTAGCCACTGGAGAGCCAAGTCATGGCAACACAAGTTGGTTAAGCTTAACCGCAGCTCAGCTCCACCATAGCTCTTAAATGTATTTGATTTTAGCTCCGAAGTTTGTTTCTGCCCCCCTACAGCTGGCGCTTCATGGAGGAAAGTGGTGGATTACACAATAAACATACATGAAAAAGGCAGACTAAATAGTTTTTAAAGATGTTAGTTCATCAAAGGAACACTTGTAGTCTGGGTGCTGTCTCTGTGAAGTGTCCTACCTGCCATCTATGCACTGGTCACCAAAACACAGGATAATGCAGAGGGTAGCTGAAAGGGGCAATTTGCACGGTGCATTAGACATTAAACATACTATTTTTTTTAATTAAACAACTTCTTAAGTTCCACAGCAGTGGCAGCATCTTCTCCTTTAAGGAGCACCATCTGTGCATTGCACACACCACCACAAAAGTAAACTAAAGCCATAAACCGCAAAATCATTCCACACTTGCGCACAGAATTTCAAGTAGATATTCCTGGAGGACAGAAGGTAAGTGTGTGTGTGTGTGTGTGTGTGTGTGTGTGTGTGTGTGTGTGTGTGTGTGTGTGTGTGTGTGTGTGTGTAATATCCTTGCTATTTTTTATCACTGCAGTGTTAAATTGCATTTTTGTGTATTGGAAATTTGAGTAGGTTACCCCTACTTTTGCTGACATCATAAGTGACAGATATGTTTTGCCTGTAACATGTCTCTATCTCTTTGCACTTGAAGGTACCTTTGGTGAATTGCAATTCATTAGCCTGGTAATACAGTGCTGTCAGTGCAAGCTGCATGCAGAAAATGTATGTGTTTGTTTATTTATTTATTTATTGGTGGATTGATTGATTGATTGACTGATCAATTTTATTGATAGGGTTAGTGGGCTATTCTACTAAGGACTTATTTCATCCACAGCTCTGGAGTTACAACAAAGAAGTGAGAGATGCCTCAGCATAACGTAATGCAGGAAAACAGTACTACCTTGTATGAAGAGTCACTATGCTTCAGGATTCCAGTAAATATGCTTCATCAGGGCTTTTTGACTGAATGATACTTACAGGTCTTAAATAAAAAGCAGCATGCATGTTTTATTTTTATGTAGTATTTTACTTTCAGGATCCATGATGGAATATGCCACCACAATTCAGTTGTGTCAATACCCTTAAACATCTCCAAAACACAGCAAAACTCTTGAATGCAAATTATTCTTGTAGTTGCATGATAATTGAGTGTAATATGCCTTTAAGAGTTTTCTTTGTGCAGTGATATCATTAGGTATATAAAGGAAGTTGTGTTATGGAGGTATTCCAGTGACGTCCTAGTAGACTGGAAGTGGAACAGAAGCACCTAACACTTTGTTTTTTTTGTAAACTGATTTATGTGTGTGTGTGCGTGCGTGCGTGTGTGCAAGTTTAAGGTTAATTGGTTGGAGTGACACAATGTCGTTTGCTTTGATTTAAGTGAGAATACTGGTGTATATGATACAGCATTTTCCTAGAGTATCACCTTTGCCCTCTTTGCTCACTCTAAAGCGAAGGATGAAGAAATCAGTTGTACCCTATGAAATATCTTTCCTTGCTTCAGCAGCAAAGTTTGTGTGGAGCTGGAATTTGCTTTGTAAGGATCTATTTTGCTTTCTTTTAATACTGAGGTTTGTTTCTATCTTATCCCTTATTAAAATACTCAGATTTAAATCTAAGAAGCGACAGATCACTTGAAAATACATGTTGTATTACATATTTGCCTGTTAGGATGACAGGAACATTTTCAGTTGTAGTTACTTTTACGTCCCCACAGCTGATCATCAAATGACACAGGCTACTCTCCTCTTTCATTGGGGCTACCTGCCCCTCCATAGTCTTTCTTGGGCTCAATCTGGGGCCATTCAGGGATGATGGTGTAATGTTGTATTTTAGTCGGGGTATGTGCCTTATCCACCACCATTCCACAGCAGTTTTGCTAGCTCCATAATTTGCATTAGTTTGCTTTGCCTGCTACAGTTATATGTACATTCTTGCTAGCTTAAAATGAGTGAAAAGAACAATTACTGCTTGTGCTTGCTGCTGAGATGTAATTTCACTTCTCCATACCTTCCCTAGGTTTGGTTGAGAGGGCATGTCAAAATCACTGGAAGGTCTAATATTTAATTTTGCTAATATTTAATTTTTCTATATAAGATATAAACAAACTCTTAAGTGGTTTATTAATGTGGTTTCTCTTGTTTTCTTTCTCTATCTCTGTTCACATACACACACATACACACACACACATACACACACACACACACACACACACACACACACACACACACACACACACAGATATAGATAGATAGATAGATAGATAGATAGATAGATAGATAGATAGATAGATAGATAGATAGATACATGTTATCCTTTTCCCCTTTTGAATATTTAATTTACTTTACTTTTCCCATGCATTCACAAAAAGAAGTGAGATGTCTGAGTGCTCTAGACACCTTAAAATGCTTTTCCAGACTTGAGGAATTCCATAGCCTTTCTCTGAATCTTTATTTTTTATTTATTCAGAAAACAATGGGCAGGATTCACGAACCCTCTGTGTAAGAGTTATAACTCATACACGGAGGCTGCAGTTAAACGGAGTGATGTCAGCATGCTCTGCATATTCATGAGAGCATGCTGAATCACACCAAAGGCTAACACGGTCCGTGTAAGACAGTAGGGAGCGTGTCCATAGGCCGAGCCCTGTAAGCGGACACGCCCCCAGAAGAGTAAAAGTGCCCAAATTAAACACCCACGCCAGAGTCCATGGAAATGTGAAAAAAACACAACACAACACATGTCCCCACAGACTATGAACATAAAATGTACAAATGAACATCACATCATTTTTTTTAAATTGTAAAGATGTTTAACCGTGAGTGCGCTCGTTTGCGCGGGCGTGCCCGTAGCACAGCTGCAGTTAGCAGTCAGTGGGAAAGCATATAAAAACTAAATATGCAAAGTAAGCCAAGAAGCAATAGCGTAGCGGTAGAGATGTTGGCTGAAGAGCAGGCATTCATGGTTCGAGCCCCCACAACACCAATTTTTATTTTTAGCAAAATAAGCACAAAACAAATCCCTGACAAATATGTACACATAAAATCACATTTTATGTAAAATGTAATGAAATAGGCCATTTATATTGAAGAAATGTGAGGTAACAAAGCAATAAAAAAGCCAGATGTGCCCATAGCTGAGCTACAGTTTAACAGGATGAGTGCATCTGCCCGTAGGTGAGCAGTGGTTTAACTGGTGCAAAATGAGTGCCCGTAGCTGAGCAGTGGTTTAACACGCTGAATCTATGTTCCCCTAGCTGAGCTGAGTGTAATATGTGTGCTCATAGCCAAATGAGGCTTAAACCAGCGTACCCCATTTGCGCGGAGCTGCGCACCGTGCAAACAAGCTAACCGACGGGCAACGTTGAGCAAGCCGTATCAAAACTGCCTTTACACAGACACACCCCTCAGCTTGTCTAGACAGTCATAAAAAATAAAAAGTAGTGACCAGGTTCGAACCCAGGATACTATACACCATAGTCAAAGTACTGAACCACTAAGCCATGACAGCAGTACCTATAAATGCATTAATAGCAAATATATAGGAATGAATACAAACTGGAGCATGACAATGCAGGTTTAGTGAAGTTGATACAATTCCAAAATGGCCAATCACAGATATGTGCGGGAAAAACGGACTATATAAGCCCCATAGGTGGGAATACACAGCATAAATGATTGTAGAACTGACTTGCAGCCAGAATGACAGGAGTAGGTGAGGGTAGTTGCTTTCGAGCACAGAGGTGGGGCATTGAGGAGTCCAGGTACATGGTCTGGCTCCTAGTCCACAATCATGAGGCCCAACTCATGCAGGGCCAGGTCCTTTGGGGAGCATACAGGGCTGAGGCGTGGGACCGGTTGGCTCATGATCTCACCAGTGCCACAGGGATTCCAAGGACTGGTGAGCAGGTCCGTCACCACCATGCGGACCTGAAGAGACGCAAGCAGGACCAACTGAACCTTTGCTTCCAGGAGGCCCGGCAAATGCCCAACGCCCCACTACTGAGTAAGTTACATTTAATTATGTATGTAAGAAATTAAACTAGCTGATATTATGGAGATGTGTATTCCAATATTACTTCATTTATATTACAGCTGCAGGTGTCCGTTCTGTGAACCGCAAAGCCTATGGCGATAGGCTGGTGCAGTTGCGCCACCAGGCAGGTCAGTAATCCACTACCAGTAACTGTAAAGAAATATAAAAGTATGACAGTCAGCAAAAGAGTGCAGTGTAGTCACTAAGGAATAAAATGTGCAAGTAACAGTGTGAAAGTGTGTGCAAGTATTGCTTGATTACAAAAGTGTGTTGCAGCCTGTAAGCCAAACAGAAAAATGAAAATGTCTGACATAAATTCTGAAATAAAAATGCCCCACCTGTAAGAAAATAGTACACAACCTGCAGCAGGCTGAAAAGTATAGCTGCAGAAGATGATGAAATCACATGTGTGAAATATATCCCTGTTGAAATACTGAAACATGACAGAAGTGAGACTGCTGGAAAGGATTGTAATAACTACAGGTAAAACATGTCAATAAAACCTAGAAGTAAGTACCATCCTGAATAGTAAAATGAAAACAAGTGAGAGAGTGTGAGAAAGTGTCATGAATCCAGCAATACAGTAGTAATAACCCCTGAATAAAGTATACTGCAGTCAAGACAGAATGAAATGCATGTGAGAATCAAAACCTAGCAGCGAAATCTGTGCAAAGTGTTGCTGCATCTGGAATGTGTATCCCAAAATCTGGATATGTTGCTCTCAGTCTGCAATATGCAGATAGTATGATTGTCCGATATACCAAACATTCACTCTTGTCTATAGCTATATAAAGCAAATGTAGCAGGATGATGTAGCTGAACAAAGCTAGATATGAATGTGTATGAAGAACAATAAAATGTATATTGATGTTGCAGTAACAGTCCTATCACCAAGTTGAAGTAGTTATCATATTGGAAACTGTAGTTAGAACAGTAGTGTGTATATATGTGCAGCTATTAGAAATGTACAGCATATGTATTGGTATTTGAAGGTGTTAATATGATTCGCTTCACCCCACCCTATAACCACATATAACCCAATCCAGCAATACAGTAGTAATAACCCCTGAATAAAGTATACTGCAGTCAAGACAGAATGAAATGCATGTGAGAATCAAAACCAAACAGTGAAATCTGTTCAAAGTGTTGCTGCATCTGGAATGTGTATCCCAAAATCTGGATATGTTGCTCTCAATCTGCAATATGCAGATAGTATGATTGTCTGATATACCAAACATCCACACTTGTCTACAGCTATATAAAGCAAATGTAGCAGGATGATGTAGCTGAACAAAGCTAGATATGAATGTGTATGAAGAACAATAAAATGTATATTGATGTTGCAGCAACAGTCCTATCACCAAGTTGAAATAGTTATCATATAGGAAACTGTAGATAGAACAGTAGTGTGTATATATGTGCAGCTATTAGAAATGTACAGCATATGTATTGGTATTTTAAGGTGTTAATATTATTTTCTTCACCCCACCCTATAACCACATATAACCCATTCCACGTGAAAATGGTATGTGCAATCACAATTAACACCCCTGGACGTTTGTCCTGTTGGGTCATATATATTTGCATGTCCGTTGATGCATCTGCCCTGTTCATACATCCAAACCTGATGGCCTGTTGCCATCAATCAACCCTGCATGTTGTTGGACTGTGTATTGCTGTTCAAATTATGCATGTGTTATGCTTGCTGTTCAGTGGTGTGAATATCTGGGTGTTTGGTTAATGGGAATACTAATGCATGCTGTTACAACTAATTGCGAATGGTATTGTATGTTACTAACCCAAACTGTTATGACATAATGCAAAACATAGAACGACAGGGAAGGCGGGTTCCAGTGGACCCACCTCTCCCACCTCAGCTGGCCAGTGCACCTGGCACTAGTGCCCAGTCTGGACCATCCTCCGGTGGCCCTGTGCCACCTGTGGGTGGAAGCGCTGCAGGGGATGGGGCTCGCCCCCCCTCTGCAAGTGTGGCCAGAGGACAACCACCACTCACCCTCCGTAGCATCCGGACTGTGGTGCGTAGGGAGATTCGGGACTCTGTTCTCGAGCCAGCTTAAGGCACGGGTGACACAACTTACGGGCATGCCTGTTGCCCAGCCTACACAGCCCCCTGCACAGCCCCATCCTGGGCAGTGAAGGAACAGTGGCAACTGCCTATGGGTGGGGATATCAGTTCCACTGTTGCCATCTGTGGGCTCATGGGCTCTGGATATCCAAACCTCCGTCCCCGTCAATTGTGTAACCCCCCTCACACATGTCATACACTCATACACCGCCCCTGTATGCGTCTTGTTTGTCTTGTCTGTTTACCTACCCAACCTACCTCCCCAGATGTACCGACTTCCTTCACCTGACATACCACTCTCACCTGAAAAAAAAAAAAAAAGGGCACTCTGTACCCACAAAAAAATTACGCCCCATACATAGCTGCCCATTCCGCACACATGTCTGCTGGACATGGAAACTATCAATTACAATTGGCTGTACAACAAGTATTATTGTTGTCCTGACACCTCTCTCAGGAGTGGAAGGTTTCAAATGTCACACCAAATTACATACATATGCACAGCTGTTGCTGATGAAGAAATGGGCAGCTATGGGCCTTAACTACATCCCTCCTGCAAATCCCAAGCTTGTTTCCCTACTTTCTTACCCTCTTTGTGACCCCTTTTTCACCACTTTCCTGTCTCCCCATTTTCATTTCTTTCAAAGAAAATAGCACGGATGTGCACCAGAGTAAGCACTGTTAAGCGGTTGTAAGCGGGTGTGCGCGTGTGTGCGGAGCTAACCGCCAGTGCGCATGCGTGAGCTCCGTGCAAACCAGCGCTAACCCAGTTACAACTGCTTAAAAGTGCCTTAGTCACTTTGATTGACAGGTCCTGTACTCAGTTCAAAAGCAAAATAAAATCCCACTGTCAGTCCCAAACCCAGGACCTTGGAAACAGTAGTCTGTATGACCTACCATTAAGCCATGACTCTTATACAAAAAATTGTGCTAAAATAAATATAACATGTAATAGTAGGGATGAATGTAAAGGGAATATAGGATGTGTAGTACCCAAAGCATGTCATGTAGAATTACTGGCAAAACTACTGGATTCCCATAATAGTAGTGTGTGAACAGAAACAGCCATGCTAGTTGTTAGCTTGTAGGTAATAATGTCAGTAAATGTACATATATAAATGTATGCATATGTACATATATATATATATATATATATATATATATATATATATATATATATATATATATATATATATCTATATATAGTTGTAGGTGTCATTGTGCATACACACTTACTACAGGGAACAGGAGAGAGGAATGGAGAAATGTGAATCTACAACACAGCCTGAATCATGAGAGAGATACTAACCTTTACACTCACAGAACAGTGTCCACAGCATACCAGCATGGTCCCCGCCCTTACAATCTGAAAGGGCAATGCCTATCTCACATACCCTTTTATAGCACTGACCTGAAATCACAGTGAGAACTGCAATCAGTACACAACTGGCTGTATGCAATTAGCAAATGCTGGCTTACACTTGGTGCAGAGGCCATCACATGGACCTATGCAGATACCTACAAAAGCATCCTGTACTAACACTCCACACATGCAATACATTCATTGCACTGTCTGGAAGCAGACAGAGGGAGAGAGAAAACTGAGAGAGAGAGAAAAAAAAAAAGAAAACACCTTACACACTGTGACTCTGTGACTCTAAGCTGTCAGCAGTGACAGTGGCAGCAAGAACCAGAAGCAGTGGTAACACAACCAGCTGCGACAAACACAGGTAATGCAAAGTAGCAGGTTAATAGTGTGCATACTGTGAACCCTCCAAATGTGTCATAGGTCTGTATCTATAGGTATGTCTATGTGATATGTTGTGTATACGTAGTTCCACCAAAAGGGGATGACTATACATTACATGTCAATCAGTGTTAGGCCATGATCCTGGCAGCAGTTGTCTGTGCATTGCCCTCAGCAATGGCTGTAGTGACTGCTTTGAAAGGTCAGCCAGGTTCAAAAGGCAGAATCAGCCCTTCATAAAGGCACACTGGCTGGGAACAAGTGTCTGTAGGTACCCGATATCACTGCATATGCATCCCATACTGCATAATTCCATAGCTTAGCAGACCAGGCTGGTTATGCATATGATGTGGTAGTTCCCAGGGTCAATTGAGGTGCCTCCTTAGTGGTGTGGGACCACTGTCGCTGTATGCCACTGTCCAGGTACATATCCTGTAGTACGGCCAAGATAAATTATCAATGTTATATGCAGTTGTATGTCCTCTTGGAGTGCAGGTAGCACACATCCAGGGATACCATGAGGTCAGAGTGATGCTATATGTTCTGCTCTGCTGAGGGCGGCCCTCACCTGGACATGTGAGATGATAGGGAGGTTACATACAGCTGTGATAACTATTTCAACTGGTGGGGGAGAAGGAGGGGGGGATACATGCACCAAACCTGGCTGCAAGACTGTTGCCAATATCTGTGTGTTTGGTGAATGTTAAGTAGGTGTGTATTAACACAGAGCATATCTGAGGCATTTGGTCCATATGTGTAACATAACTGAAGAAGGCCTTGTGGTCATCCATAGTGTTAGTGGCCATGTCCCACCCAGAGTAGGCCGTGGCCATTGTTATGAGGGACCGTAGCGTAGTACCAGTGCTGACCACAGATGCCTTCCCTTAATGTGAATCTGCTCTGTCCTGCAGTAGCCTCCTGCTATTGTTATACAATCTGCCTCTGTCTGGGGTCCACCGGACAGGATGCCTAACCTTTGTGCATAAGGTCTGGGTTAGAAATGTGTGTGCAAGTTCCATGCAATCTGTGGCATGTCCGTGGTAAGCATTTGCAAAGGGGTCAGCAGTGTGGGTTGTGGCTTCCACTGGCCCAGTGTGCTGCATGGATACCATCTCAGTCCTAACAAGTGAATAACTGTCTAATCACATACATATCAATGTAGTCTACTGTGCTGGTGGTGGTGGTGGGATATGTATATCCAGGCCGAGTAACTTATGTCCACATCACACTAGTGGATGGCGTCCCACATACAGTACCTTGGGATGAACCCCCAGAGTGAGGTTGTGCATTGGACCTGTCAGTGTGTGCTGACCGATGGGGCATGCTACTATGTTGTGTGGAATGTGGCAGGTATTGTTGCACAGGTGTTGGCTGAGCACTGATATCTGGCCATGTACCTGTGTATCCACCACGACACACACACATGCATCATATGGGAGTAGTAGTATATCACCACACATGAGTATCATGTATAGTATGTGTGCCATATATTGCTGACATAGTCTGCTGATATCCTGTTTGTGTTCTCTTCCAGGGAGATGGTGCGTCAGCGTAATCCCACCTACTCTGCAGTGGAAGATGAGGAGATCCACCAGAGCCTAGTGCGGGAGTATGACATCCTGTTTTCCCGCACCAGTCAGAATCAGCAGGAGAGGGCTGCACTGTGGCAAGACCTTGTCCATAGGGTAAATGATATTGGCATGCGTAATAGGACATATGAGCAGGTACGACATCACTGCAGTGATTTAATCCGAAATGTCCATCAGCGTGCATCAGATATCCACAGGCAACAGGTTGCCACAGGAGGTGGGGTGGCCACACATCCCCCCTCACCAAACTGGAGGGGCTACTCCTAAGTGTTGTGGCTCCAGCCCCGGAACAGCAACAGCAGTACACCTGCATCATGATAGAGGCTGGATCCACACAGCAGCACGACATGGAGCGTGCAGGTAATATGCCATATGTACACTTGACTGTTCTGTACACTGTTAGTTTATGCATGTGTAAGGTGTGTCCGTGGTATGTATCTGTCATCATAGTATGTAATTGTGCATGTGTGATACTGGCAATATCAGCAGCTGACATGTGAAAGGCAACTGGTGTACTACTGCACTGTATCATATGCAATATCAATGGCACAGTTGTGCCCACTGACATTAATCTCATCATTTCTGCAGGTCCCTTTGTGGTTACAGCAAGGCAGGCCATCCATGCTGGTGAGTGTGTTTAACATAACCTATAATAGTCCTGATAATGCTAGTAACAGTAGTGTAACTCAGTAGTGCTCTGTGTGTATACTGCAGGGTGTGCATGTGTGCATGTGTGCAGGTGTGCCTGTGCCCATGTGTGCATGTGTGCATGTGTGCAGGTGTGCCTGTGTCCATGTGTGCATGTGTGCCTGTGTCCACGTGTGCATGTGTGCATGTGTGCCTGTGTCCACGTGTGCATGTGTGCATGTGTGCATGTGTACACGTGGCCACGTGTGCATGTGTGCATGTGTGCATGCGTGCATGTGACCACGTGTGCATGTGTGCATGTGTCCATGTGTGCATGTGTCCACGTGTGCATGTGTGCATGTGTCCACGTGTGCATGTCTGCATGTGTGCATGTGTGCCTGTGCATGTGTGCCTGTGTGCATGTGTCCATGTGTGCATGTCTGCATGTGTGCCTGTGTCCATGTGTGCCTGTGTCCATGTGTGCATGCGTGCATGTGTCCATGTGTGCATGTGTGCATGTGTGCAGAAGTGCATCACTGGTAACAATGTCTGGAGACTGTAAACTGTGTTTCCTGTCTTCCTCCCACAGGTTCTGGTGCTGCTCTGGTGACCTGCAGCAGGGAACCTGAATCTTGTGCCACGGGTACTGGTAATGATGATATTTGTGTAATGGTACAGGAAGGTGTGTCAGGGTCCACCATTGGTCAGCCAATTGACAGTACACAGCTGTCAACCCCATCATTGCGCACAATCATCCTGCCAGTACATCCTTTGTCACCATTGTCTGTAGGTGATGGACAGGATACAGTGGGCATAGACCAGGGTAATGTGGTACCTGTGGCACATGCGTTCCCACACAGCAGCCATGGGCAGGGTTCTCTGATGGTACCACACAGACAGTTGCCCATGGGTTCTCATGGGAGCATCTGTGGGCGTACTGCCTCTGGCCGACGTACCCAAAGAGGTCTGTCAACCTCAGCTATGTTTCGGACTGTCATGCAGGCACAGTCGCGTATGGAAAGGTACACCATACAGGGTCTGAGGGAGCTGAGAGCATGTCACACAGCCATGACAGACAGTATGCGTGACATTGAGGATGCTATCCGTAATTTCACCGATGTCATAGACAGACGTTGTGGGGACATATTACAGCAGTTCCACAACCAAATGTCCATGAGCCAGGGCAATGGTGGGCATTTGCGGCATCGACGTGGCCGTACGCCGGCAACAGCAGCAGCTGGCAGTCGGCACGGACGACAACAGACTCACGCATGCCCCCATAGTGCCAGCAGCAGCCCCAGCAATGCTGGGTCTGTGCTGTCATTGGAACGCCCCAGGAGACCACGTGCACATGGCTCTGGACAGTCCCAACAGGGACCTGTGTCCAGTCAACACACTCCCACTTCTGATGACAGTACCCAGTCTGGCTTAGTACTGGATATGGTCTGTAGCACCCCTGCCAGGCACAGGTACCGTGTCCGTGCCCACAGACACTGATCTGTATGACCTGCCAGGTGCAGTCTGTGGCTGTCCACAAACCCCTGTATATGGCAGCCATGAGGTGGAACTGTGTGCGTGCATACACACATGCGAAATGTTAACACCTAGGGCGACCACATACATGCACACACTGCACCAACACTGCCCCACCCTGTACTGCTGCCCCTCACCAACACACATACACACACATGTCAATTGGTGGTATCAGTGGCTGACTCAGGCATACCTAATTCACACCCTGTGCATATGATGACACTGTGCCACCTCCTGCAATCTCCAACATCATTGCGGGAACAGGTAAACACGTTGCTGATGTACAGGGTGACTACATAGAAGTGTATTGGTAGTATCATGTTGGTAACAGTACAGTGTGCTGCTATGACTGTGTGTATATCCCAGCATGCCTGATGCAGTAACCGTATGAATGTCCTGAATTGTTATCTGCACCCATAGTACATACCAAAGTGTAACAGCTGCACATAATTGCATGCCGGTGGTAAGGATGTCAACAGATAGCCGCATACATGGGTAGCACAGGGGGGAAGCTAACGCAAGTAGTGATATGCAATGGTGGACATGTACAGTAATGGTGTCAAGTTGCCCACAACGACTATGCAATGTGGATGTTTGCGCATGTAGATATGTGTGCAGTACCAGTGTAATCCAAATCCCAAATAACTATGACATAATAGCAGTTCTACCATGGGCATCTGCGCTGTGTATTCCTGGGTACACGTTGATAGTGTCTACATATTTGCACTGTTACTTACTGTTATTGTTACCCCTTCTTTGTTGTACAATGCACTACTTCCAGCCCTGCTTACTGTAGCTTTGTTTGCATGCATGTTCGCTTGGGGTTTTCTGGAGCACTGCTTACAGCTGCAATGCAGAGTTACAGTGCTTCTGTAGACTCCTAGTGACATCTGCATAGCGTACGATACATATGTCAACTTTACACATGACAGAACGTCACTGTCTGTCCTGTACGCATGTACGTTGCCTGTGACACATTGCACATGTCTTACCTGGCATTTACCCACATGTGCAGTCATATATGCCAGTGCTATGAAACAGTAGCAGTACACCCACACATACACACCTTCAGTATGTTGTTCCCCATTGGCCCTATGTGTTGGTACTCACCATGGCAATCACACTACTAGGGTAGCATGTGCAAAGGTAACCTGTGAATCACCTCTATGGTCCAGTTGTGGTTTATGTGAGTCATGTGGCAATGTCACAGCTGCCACATGTATGCAGTCAGCCATCACCCTTGGCCAGGAACGTACAACACATGTGTGGGATGCCACCACACAGCCAATGTGGGGACTGAGCTCTCTGAACCCAGTAATGCCATACCCTGTCAGGTGGCATGTCATATATACTACATCCTGGACAAACTTCAACCCCAATCCCTGCTGCTACTATTGCTAAAACCCCTGAAGATGTTTCTGATAGTTTTGACCAATTCTTTACTGAGACATTTCAAGCCCTAGCTAGCCATCTACCTCCTAGCTCCCCTGGTCCTGAAAGTAGCACCCCTAGAAACCTACTTGCGTTCAGCTTCCAACCAGTCGCCACTTCACTTATCCGTACCTTGATTGAAAAGGTAAAACCCACTACACTTTCTGCTGATCAACTCCCTGCCGAGTACCTACAAAAATCAGCTGATGCTATTGCTTATCCCGTCTCAAAACTAATCAAACGAACCATGGTAGAATCTAAATTTCCCACCATCTGGAAAATATCCTATGTAATCCCACTTCACAAAGGAGGCAGCTCTACTGAATTCTCCAATTATAGGCCAATAGCTATACTCTCTCCACTTGCAAAGATTATGGAAACTTTATTCATAGACAATTCATGCACCACCTAATCCAAAATCACCTTATGGCAGACACTCAGCATGGCTTCCGTCCTCATCACAGCATTACTTCAGGCCTCCTAGCCTTTACTAACACCATAAACCATACTTGCAACACTAATTATATATCCTCACCACAAAGTTCGATAACCAAGCAAATAAGTAAAGCTGAATCCGATACAATAAAGGCTGTCCAATAATCCACAACTAGCAGGCAACCGAAGTAAAATAATTGCAGGTTTATTATCCAAAAATTAACATAGATCCAATACAACTTTAAATGAAATAAAAATAAATCCCATGCAGCATATTGTTGAGCGCTTTCGTCTCCACATCTGGAGACTTCATCAGAATAAACTAGACTAAGTCAAGTTCTCTTTTATATTCTGCCTAATGAGTTGATTGAATCATTACCCACTTAAGTGGGAAATCCTACTAAGCAACAGTTCTCATTTTGAGAATACCTTGTTTAAAACATAAAATAAAACCCTATTGGTTTTATAAAATCACTTCACGATCCACTTACTGCATATACACGTAATTCATCTTTCATGTTATATGCCCCATTTATCCATTGTAACAACTTAAATGCAGTACTTAACATTTCTTCAACAAATTCTAATAATAGGAAGGTGTGTAAAAAAGAGATATATTAAAAATGAGCTATATTAAAAATATGAATATAAATATAAATATAAATACGCTTTACGTATAAGCAGTGAAGGTATGCGAATTTACAAAATATATGTTTTTAAACGTGTTTCAGCGAGTGCATATATGGCCCTATATACACTCCCAGGGTCTCTTTGACACTAAACATCTGTAAATATATACGTAGGTAGAAAATACGCATATATGCACACACATCCAGTCCTTTGGATGCCGCGCTTATTTCCAGATGAATGAAACATAAAACTAGGGATTTGATGATTTAAATTGTGCTATGATAAAATAATGAATTAAATTATTAGTGAATTTACACTGTAATAATGTTACAGCTTCATAATAAATAAATAAATAAATACTATTACAGGTTATCAAATTTATAATTTATAATAAATATAAATATGTACATATAATTTACAATATATAAATACATAAATAGGTGAGTTGATAAAAAATGAATTAATATTTGAATGAACCAGTGTCTGTGTATATAAGATAAAATTAAATAAAATTATATAAAATTATGGGAGCCTTATATATAAAGACTCTATGCATATAAATTGTAAAATATATACGTAGGTAACCAAAATGTACATAAAACTGCTCACAGTTCTAAAACTACACACATTCTATACCTTACTAAGAAGTACTACAATAACTTCATTTCCAGAGACGTTAGTTGAAGTTGCAATTTCATACTAAGTGAACCTAAATGAACCTAAACCATCCTTTATTTTCTTCCTTTTATTGTCCATCTTTTATTATTTTAGGATCCATGGCTAGGATCTTAAGTGCTGGTGTGATTGAAATATGATCATTTAACCCTTTGCCACAGCTTGCATCAAGCCTTAATTGCCATATCATTTCTCTATACTCAATTTTAGTTTCCCAATCACCTCCTCGTTCAGGATATTGCACTACCTCTAATGCCCAAAACTTAAAATCAGCCTTTTCACATTTTATGGCATGTCTATGTAGTGCATTGTTCTCATTGTGTCTGTTTATGTCCCGAATATGTTCGTAAATCCTATTTCTCAACAACCTCTCTGTTTTTCCTACGTAAAAACTCTCACAGGTCGTACAAATCACTAAATAGACTAAGCCCTTAGTGTAACAGCTGCTGTAGCTTTTTACTACTAGTTTATGGGGGATACTTGCAATTCTAATCTCTTTCTTATCATAAATGTAGGAACATTGTGCACATCTGCCACATTTGTAGGTTTCATGTTTCCTACTAGTTCCTTCAGCCTGTATTTCTTTTCTTTCTAAGATATTTTTAATGTTAAAATTCCTCCTAAAGCTAAACCTCAATTTGTTTTTAAAAACATCTGTTTTGGTTGCAATATTTCTAAACATGTCCCATATTTCATGTATTCCTTTCTTTAGCCAGTTTGTGCCATAAAAATATGTGGTAATCAAATATGGTGTTGGTTTCACTTCTATCTCTCTTCCCTTCTCACAACCCAAGTTCTGACTGCTGAAATTACCATCTTCTACTTCCTGGTGTTCACTGCTAAGGAGTGGCATGTATCTGGTCCCCCTTCCTGATATCACATATTCTTTAACAGAATTGATAAGGTTAATAGGGTATCCTCTTTCCACAAAAAGGTTCTCTAAGTAAATTATTTCATTCAAAAATTCAACCTCATCAGATATCATCCTAGCCATCCTTATCATCTGGCCTTTAACTATGTTCCTTTTGAGTTGTTTTGAATGATCACTTTGGTAATGTAGATATGAGTTCGAAAAATGTTCCTTTCTATATATGTTCAACTTGTAGCACTTATTGATCCTATCCTTGGTAAGCTTAACATCCAAGAAATACGCCTCATCAGTCTCTATCTCGTAAGTGAAACTTAAAAAAGAGGTTGTACCATTAATGTAACTAATAAATTCATCAATTTTCTCCTTAGTTCCATTCCAGAAAATAAATATATCATCCAAAAACCTGAAATATTGCACTATATATTGGTTGTATTCTGTTTTAAAAACAAATTCTCTCTCCCAATATAGCATTGTAATGTTTGCATAAACAGGTGCGCATGCTGAACCCATAGCCACTCCTTCATTTTGATGATAGTAATCTCCCTCAAAATAAATAAAATTATATTTTAGTACCAATTCCATACTTTCTAATATATTTCTAAAATCAGAAGGTGTAAGCCAATCCATCTCACCCAAAACATTTTCAAACCATTCTAGTCCTATTTTTTGGGGTATTACTGTGAACAATTCTTTTACATCAATAGTAATAAAAACATATTATCCATAAAAACCATTTTACTTATTTTACTTAAAAAATCCCAAGAATCTTTTAAAATATGCTTCCATCTGGAATAAATTTGTTTAGTCATTGCATCCACGTATATAGCCATAGCCTGTGTCTTGGATCCCTGTGAAGCAACAATAGGTCTCAAGGGGGGGTCCTCTAAGGATTTATGTACTTTCGGTATTCCAAAGATTCCTGGAATAACAGGTTTGGCAACTTTCAAATATTTGTATAGTGCCAAATCTATCAAACCAGTGAGGAGGTTGTCTTCCAAAATTAGGTCAATTTTCCTATAGAAAATATTGATTTCATTTTTAGTAACAATGCTGTAGTTCTGATCCTTGTCTAGTATTTCTTTCATTTTCCTAATATAATCCCATGTCTCCATCAACACCACGCCCCCTCCCTTGTCTGGCTTCATTACTCGAATACCTCTATTACTGCTTAAATCATGTAATATTTTCTCTTCTATCTTGTTCAAGTTATACATCCCCTCATTTTTAGTTTTATATTCTGTCCTCATTTTATTGATAACACATCTTTCGAAATTGGCTATCTCATAATGTAAGGGTGGATTCCAAATACTATGTATGTTAAAACTAACCTCATTAACCATGGTGTCTTCCTTGTATATATGCATAAAGTTTAGTTTTCTTGTGAATAATTTAACATCCAAAATAAGCTTGTCTATACTAGGTTTTCTTGTCAGAACAAAAGAGAAGCCTTTTGTAAATAAATCAAAATAATTTCTATCAACCACCAGATCTGTGTAGTTGAAAATGTTAAAGTTGTTATACGTATGTATAACCTGTTTCTCAACTTCCCTGTCCACTCCAAATTCTAAATTACTGTGCACACTGTCATGGTCCAAACTATTTAAAAATCCATTTCCCCTTCTTGTCTTCCAATGTTGTTAGTATTCCCCGTGGTAGCTAAAGCATAAGATTGCTGATGTTTGTTCCTAATCCTTTCTGATCTTCTTAATTCATCAGCTGCACCTTGGGCCTGTGCTGTATCCATGTCATCATTCCTATTCAGCCTAGGGAATTCTTCATCAAAATATTCATTTTGGTAGTCCTCCCTATTACAATGATATCTATTACTTTGGTTGTGATATCTACCTTGCTGGTCCTGCCAGTTTCCTGCCCTCTGCGGTACACAGGGACGATAAATCCTTCTATCTACTGAATGTATCTGAGCATTGAAATAACCTGCATTGCGTTTCTGCCCATTAACATTTTCACCATGTGCATATGCTATCCCTGTGTTATATTCGTTTATGTCCCTTTCAAACTTTTTCAACTTCCTGTTTATGTTGGTGTTAGTGTATGCATCTGTGTCGTAAAGTACTCGATAGTAAATATGTTTGTACTCATCAACAGAAAAAAGCAAATCACATTTAATTTCATTGTTTAGCTTATCTATTTCACTCTAAATTTCATCCATAGTTTTAACATTGTGCTTAACCATGGCCTTTAAAACAGAAAGGCCGCATTCATTAAAAATATCACATATTTCTTTAAAAAAACTTTGATCATCATTGATATTATTTGGGAACTTAGTCAGCCTAAGCCCTTTCGGGACAATATTATCTTTTATGCACTTTTCAAAATACCAATTCTCAACAGATAGTGCTTTGTATTTAGATAACAATTTTTTAAAAAACTTGCATTTGTCTCTAAATGTGTAGCCATTGGATTGCTCCTTACTCCTGGGCTGTTCTTTCTCCCTAGCGCTGCGAAACAATCTATCCAGCCATGTGTGAAAATCAATGTCCTTGTAATTGTCCCAATACCATTTGTACATCCCCCGATTGTCGCTGCTTTCCGGTAAGCTGTCGGAATTAATTCCATTAAATCTCCTATTGTTGGCATTAGCTCTCGTATCGCGCCCCTCCCGTACCTTTTGGCCGTTCGCCTCCGTAGGATTGCGACTACTCCTGGGGTCCTTTGGGCTGCTCTGCGCACACGGTATGCCGCTACTAGTGCCTGCCTGCATAGCGCCGGCTTGTGAATGGGTCTGTAGCACCCGTAAAAGTTCATTAAGCATACTGCTACTGTCCATATTGGTTCGTGGAATTTCTCTGTTGATTTTTTGGACTCCTCGCTACCGGAAACCAGTAAAAAACAACTTATAACCTCACCACAAAGTTCGATAACCAAGAAAATAAGTAAAGCTGAATCCGGTACAATAAAGGCTGTCCAATAATCCACAACTAGCAGGCAACCGAAGTAAAATAATTGCAGGTTTATTATCCAAAAATTAACATAGATCCAATACGACTTTAAATCAAATAAAAATAAATCCCATACAGCATTTTGTTAAGCGCTTTCGTCTCCACATCCGGAGACTTCATCAGAATAAACTAGACTAAGTCAAGTTCTCTTTTATATTCTGCCTAATGAGTTGATTGAATCATTACCCACTTAAGTGGGAAATCCTACCAAGCAACAGTTCCCTTTTTGAGAAAACCTTGTTTAAAACATAAAATAAAACCCTATTGGTTTTATAAAATCACTTCACGGTCCACTTACTGCATATACACGTAATTCATCTTTCATGTTATATGCCCCATTTATCCATTGTAACAACTTAAATGCAGTACTTAACATTTCTTCAACAAATTCTAATAACAGGAAGGTGTGTAAAAAGAGATATATTAAAAATGAGCTATATTAAAAATATGAATATAAATATAAATATAAATATAAATACGCTTTACGTATAAGCAGTGAAGGTATGCGAATTTACAAAATATATGTTTTTAAACGTGTTTCAGCGAGTGCATATATGGCCCTATATGCACTCCCAGGGTCTCTTTGACACTAAACATCTGTAAATATATACGTAGGTAGAAAATACGCATATATGCACACACATCCAGTCCTTTAGATGCTGCGCTTATTTCCAGATGAATGAAACATAAAACTAGGGATTTGATGATTTAAATTGTGCTATGATAAAATAATGAATTAAATTATTAGTGAATTTACACTGTAATAATGTTACAGCTTCATAATAAATAAATAAATAAATACTATTACAGGTTATCAAATTTATAATTTATAATAAATATAAATATGTACATATAATTTACAATATATAAATACATAAATAGGTGAGTTGATAAAAAATGAATTAATATTTGAATGAACCAGTGTCTGTGTATATAAGATAAAATTAAATAAAATTATATAAAATTATGGGAGCCTTATATATAAAGACTCTATGCATATAAATTGTAAAATATATACGTAGGTAACCAAAATGTATATAAAACTGCTCACAGTTCTAAAACTACACACATTCTATACCTTACTAAGAAGTACTACAATAAATTAATTTCCAGAGACGTTAGTTGAAGTTGCAATTTCATACTAAGTGAACCTAAATGAACCTAAACCATCCTTTATTTTCTTCCTTTTATTGTTCATCTTTTATTATTTTCTTATGTATGTACATATTTATATTTATTATAAATTATAAATTTGATAACCTGTAATAGTATTTATTTATTTATTTATTATGAAGCTGTAACATTATTACAGTGTAAATTCACTAATAATTTAATTCATTATTTTATCATAGCACAATTTAAATCATCAAATCCCTAGTTTTATGTTTCATTCATCTGGAAATAAGCGCAGCATCCAAAGGACTGGATGTGTGTGCATATATGCGTATTTTCTACCTACGTATATATTTACAGATGTTTAGTGTCAAAGAGACACTGGGAGTGTATATAGGGACATATATGCACTCGCTGAAACACGTTTAAAAACATATATTTTGTAAATTCGCATACCTTCACTGCTTATACGTAAAGCATATTCATATTTATATTTATATTCATATTTTTAATATAGCTCATTTTTAATATATCTCTTTTTTACACACCTTCCTGTTATTAGAATTTGTTGAAGAAATGTTAAGTACTGCATTTAAGTTGTTACAATGGATAAATGGGGCATATAACATGAAAGATGAATTACGTGTATATGCAGTAAGTGGATCGTGAAGTGATTTTATAAAACCGATAGGGTTTTATTTTATGTTTTAAACAAGGTATTCTCAAAATGAGAACTGTTGCTTGGTAGGATTTCCCACTTAAGTGGGTAATGATTCAATCAACTCATTAGGCAGAATATTAAAGAGAACTTGGCTTAGACTAGTTTATTCTGATGAAGTCTCCGGATGTGGAGACGAAAGCGCTCAACAATATGCTGTATGGGATTTATTTTTATTTGATTTAAAGTCGTATTGGATCTATGTTAATTTTTGGATAATAAACCTGCAATTATTTTACTTCGGTTGCCTGCTAGTTGTGGATTATTGGACAGCCTTTATTGTACCGGATTCAGCTTTACTTATTGACTAATTATATATCCTCAGCCCTCTTTTTGGATATTTCCAAGGCATAGAATATGGTTGATCACCAACTTGCAATCCACACCCTGCAAACATTCTGTCTAGATACTGGAGCCTTCCAATGGTTTCAATCCTACCTGCATGGTCAACAGCAGGCTGGCCTCTGGCAGAACAAACTCTCTAACCTTCTACCTAACACCCTCAGAGTACCACAAGGCTCTATACTAGGGCACTTGCTGTTATCCATCTTCATTAACGACCTTTATACTGTCATCCCAAACGTCAGCTGTATCCAATATGCTGATGACTCTACTCTGATTTGCTCAGCCACATCTCCAGTAGAGTTATGGTCAGCTACCCAGACCACCTTTAATACAATGGAAAACTGGCTTTCTGTACATCGTCTGATCCTAAATCCCAAAAAAACGAAACTGCTGTTATTTCACCAACACATAGGTCTACCGCTTTCACCTTTACCATAACATCAAATGATGGCACAATAATCTCCCCTGACCCATTTACAAAACTATTAGGTGTCATCATAGACAATAATATCAAATGTGACCTACATGTTAACCAAATTATCAAAACCATCAATAAAAAACTAGGGTCACTTTACAGAATAAAAGCCTTCCTAACCCCTCCAGCTAAGATTGCCATAGCTCGCTCACACCTTCTTTCAACCCTTCTGTATGCATCCCCTCTACTCTCAAATATGAACAAGACTGTCCTTAACAAACACTCAATTTGCTACAACCACATTGCCAGGTGTGCAACTGGGCTGCCTTTTAGGACACATCATTGCATCAATCTAAATCAGCTTGGTTGGCTTGAACTACCCAGCCTAATACAGTATAACCAACTGATTATGGCCTATAAAATCCACTATAATCCAGACAATACTCCTGCACTTCAAATATTATCACCCCCTATAACAATCCTAGACCGCTTCGATCCTCTAACAAACTACTAATTCAGACTAGCAAATTTAATATCACATCCGGTGATTCTCTCTTTGCAAATTCTGTAAGTAGATCCTGGAACTCACTTCCAGCTGATATTACCTTACTTTCCACCTTAGGTCAATTTAACACTAGACTCAAACAACATTTGTCACTTAACTGGCTATGTCAATGTATCAAGCCTGGCTAACTCGAATGTGTAAGATCTGTTAACCAGTTTACTGTTTAATTTAATTTAATCCTGACTTGTGCTCAGGACTAACTTTAACCTGTGGAACATGTTTAACTTGCTTACTTATGTAATCTCTGTGAATAATCTGTTTGTAATATGTAATGCTGGTATTATGTAATGCTGTATCTGCTTACCCTTGGAACTTTTCTCCCCGGGCCTCCGCTGAAAATGGACATGCATCCAGTCGGACTCTCCCGGTCAACAAATGTAAGATAAATAAATAAAATATATTACAGTGACTACAATACAAGTCAGACATTGACACACACTGACAGCATGCTGAACACACTGGGGCATATGTGGGGACTCAGCATAGCATCCTGCCTGAGCATCACACACCTCCGCAGCTGGCACACAGGCATATGTTCCGTCGGAACAGAGCACATGCCACACATGGCACACACATCCCGTGTGCCACACACTCACAGCCTGTAGGGCTACACAACACACCTGCTACAGACGTGTCAGGTACCTGTCTTGGGTGCTGCACTGGGGTCCCACTCAACAGGCTGTATCTGGTGAAGGTCACAGTGATATGCCTCAGGGGCACTATGGTCCACCACAGAACACATGCATACAGGTCAGTCAGAGGCATGGACACATATGACTCACTCATTGACCATGCCAGTATGGCTGACCTGAGACATACTTCCCTAGACTACATGATAGGGAACATAGAATGGATCTCGCAGCATGTGGCACAGGCCAGTATGAGCCTGATCTTGGTTGCCAACATACCCTCACCAGGTATGCTACCACTATATGTGGGAAGGGTGTTGTATGTCTACATTATGCTCAGTCTCCAATGTCATTCATAAGGTATCCGCTGGCTGTCAACGTGTGCTTACATGCTAGGGAAGCCACAATGATGTGCAAGGGTCATCTTGCATGTGACACCCATGGCCCGATGTATATTGGCAAAGCTCCTTGATACACACATACTGCCTTATGCTGCAGGACACGGTTTACATAGCCACCTCCGTAGGTATCACACAGGTTAGGACACTAACGGTGCTGCTACACAACAACAGCAGTGTACACCGCAAAATGCATGCACCAGACACTGTCCTCAGCACGGTGAACTGCAATGTCTGTGCAGTACCAGATTCCTGATTCATGGCTCACAGGTGTTACCCATCACTGACATGTTATGCCCCATACCATGCCTGTTGTCCCCTACACATGTAACACACATGGACAGGGGGGTGGTATCCCAAGGCACCACAGATACACACACCTCCAGGTTGTTGGCACAGCACAAAGCATCAGGGCCTAATCATGTGCAGCTAACAGTGTGTCGGACTACCATCTGGTTCATAGCCTGGCACACACAACCCTCCCATACACAGGAAGACCACCTATCCTCCATAACAACACTGGCAATATGACAGTCTCAAGAACTGTCTTTATATGGCTGGGCTGCATTCAGCCAAATATTGTGCGTGAGCATTACTGTAGCTACAACACACTAGTTGAAGGGTTCACAGCATGTGGTCACTGAATTGCAGTGGAATGACATGTTACCACTACCACAACAGGTGGGAACATGCAGCACCTGTACATCGACTACATGTACACTATATGGCCCAGACCAGATGTGTATCTCCTGCTGTAGGTATTTTACCATATACACCCACACTGTATAGACACATACCGCGTGCGGACTCTGCACAGTAAGACACAGCCATATTGGTATACATTGCAAATACCATTTATCCACTCGAGGCATGTGTCAGACATGGTAACTACTGCAGGTCACAGGTATTTATGTGTATGTGTCACACACATACATCATGTGTGCAATGCCATTGCTGGTTTAGGCAATGGCATGCATTGTTATGTACAAAGACCCACACAAGGTCATAATGTGTGACACTACCACACGTGGCAGTTGTGGGTTACCAAAACATACCTATCTGTACTCTGACAATGGTAATAGACACAGTAGCAGAGCGCACTATTGGCATTACTAGCCAACTAGCCCTGTTTGGCTGTGCTGACAGTGTGGTGACATCCCCTGTGTTTACTGGAGGAATATGCAGCATCTAGTGTATTGTAGTATTTGCCAAAAGGATCTGTTCTCTCACACTTGCATTTACACACACCCTACTACCCCCACACACACACTTGCCATTTGCTGGATTAATTCCCCTACCTAACTAAGTCATGACACAGGAGAGAAACGCATTAGCAAAGCACACTATTTGGATTACTAGATAGTTTCTCTTCTCTGGCTGTATTTATAGGGTGCTGACATCATCAGTATTTTGAAAGGGTAATGTGTATCAGGTAGTGTGATCTCCTGATTGCCAAAACTAACATACTTTTCATATGGAAATGCACACACACAAACTCCCCACATCCAAACACACACACACACACTTGTAGGTTTCAAACCCCTACCTAAATATGTTATGGCACTTGAGAGTGACGCTGTAGCAGGGTGCACTATTCTGAGTACTGGCAGATGTCTCTTCTCTAGCTGTATGTATAGGGTGCTGTCATCAACACTGTTTGGAAAGGGTAATGTGCATCATGTAGTGTGATCCCCTGATTTCAAAAAAGCACATGTTTTTCATACAGAATTGCACACACACAGAGTCTCCACATCCAAACACACACACATGCCATTTACAGGTTTCAAATTCCTACCTAATTATATTATGATACTCGGGAGAGACACATTAGCAGAGTGCGCTATTCGAATAACTGGGAGGCTTCCCTTCTCCTGCTGTACTTATAGGGTGCCGACATCATCAGTGTTTAGAAAGGGGAATGTGCATCCTGTCATGTGTTCACCTAGTTGGCAAAAGGGATATTCCCTTCATACTGACTTGCACACACACTAGCTCCCTCAACACACACTGAGCATTTGCAGGATTCAAATCCCTACCTAATTAACTATGTTCTGACACTTGAGATGAATGCATTAGCAGAGTGTGCTATTTGCATGACTGGGAGGCTTCCCTTCTCCTGCTGTATTCATAGGGTGCTGACATCATCAGTGTTTAGAAAGGGGAATGTGCATCCTGTAGTGTGTTTTCCTAGTTGGCAAGAGGGACACTTCTTTCATACAGTCTTGAACACACACTAACCCCCTCCACAAACACTGAGCATGTACAGGATTCAAACCCCTACCTAACTATATTATGACACTTGAGACGGATGCATTAGCGGAGCACGCTATTTGCATTACTGGGATGACTCCCTTCTCCTGCTACACTTATAGGGTGCTGACATCATCTGTGTTTAGAAAGGGGAATGTGCATCCTGTAGTGTGTTCTCCCAGTTGCCAAAAGGGACATTTCCCTCACACAAAATTGCACACACACTAACCCCCTTCATCTAAATACACACACTTGCCATTTGCAGGATTCAAACCACTACCTAACTATGTTATGACACTTGAGTCGGACGCATTAGCGGAGTGTGCTATTCACATCACTGGGAGGCTTCCCTTCTCCTGCTGTACTTATAGGGTGCTGACATCATCTGTGTTTAGATAGGGGAATGTGCATCCTGTAGTGCTTTCTCCCAGTTGCCAAAAGGGACATTTCCCTCACACAATATTGCACACACACTAACCCCCCTCATCCAAACACACCCACTTGCCATTTATAGGATTCAAACCACTACCTATGTTAAAGCGCTCGAGTCAGACGCATTAGCAGAGTGCGCTATTTGCATTACTGGGAGGCTTCTCTTCTCCTGCTGTACTCATAGGGTGCTGACATCATCAGTGTTTAGAAAGGGGAATGTGCATCCTGTAGTGTGTTCTAGTTGGCAAAAGGGATACTTCTTTCATACAGTCTTGAACACACACTAACCCCCTCCACACGCACTGAGCATGTACACGATTCAAATCCCTACCTAACTATGTTATGACACTTGAAACAGACACATTAGCAGAGCACGCTATTCGGATTACTGGAACGATTCCCTTCTCCTGCTGCACTTATAGGGTGCTGACATCATCAGTGTTTAGAAAGGGGAATGTGCATCCTGTAGTGTATTCTCCTAGTTGGCAAAAGGGATACTTCTTTCATACAGTCTTGAACACACACTAACACTCTCCACACACACTGAGCATGTACAGGATTCAAACCCCTACCTAACTATGTTGTGACACTCAAGACAGACGCATTAGCGGAGGGTGCTATTCGCATTACTGGGAGGTTTTCCTTCTCCTGCTATACTTATAGGGTGCTGACATCATCAATGTTTAGAAAGGGGAATGTGCATCTTGTAGTGTGTTTTTCCAGTTGCCAAAAGGGACATTTCCCTCTCACAGCCTTTCACACACACAAACCCCACTCACCCACACACACACTGATCATTTGCAGGATTCGAACCCCTACCTAACTATATTATGACACTTGAGGGAAACACATTAGCAGAGTGCACTATCCGAATTACTGGGCATCTGTTCTACACCTGCAGTATTTATAGGGTGCTGACATCTTTATTTCTACAGAGGTATGTACATGTAGTACTACCTGTCAGGTGGGGGATAGCATATATATGCATTTGCAGCCACCTACGTCAGGGTCAGATATGCACATCGCACTGGCAGGTTATGTTCTATACCATGCTTTGGGACCACAGGATCTGTAACACACAACACAATTAGTCCAGAACACCACACCCACATCCAGGACACACACTTAGCTTCCCTGGGAACAGTGCCAGGATATGCAGGTGTTCACATACACCATTCCAGTTGTTAACATCAGGTACAGGCATATTGTGTGTGAGAACTATTCAGGCCTCTACCACTTTACCCTACAGCCACTACAATTTGTGGGTCCATGTGCTATGGCAGAACCACACACCACAGCCACATGGGGGAATACATATTGCACCTGCCCATCTGCAACGTGGGTACTCACTGTTCCACACCAGAGGTAGACCACCATTGTTGATATCTGACCATACCCACCTTTCCCTGGACATCCATACCCCATCTCCACCCCCAGGCAAGGTTGTCACTGCAACACAAACTGTATTTAGCACAAGCAGACTCTACACTTGTGAAGACTGGGGTGGACGACTTCAGAGGACCCATGCTGGGGGACTATACTGGCCACTCAGCATAATCCTTGACAATTGCATTCTATGAGCATGTGTATGGTTTGCATTGATCATGCTATCCCACATATACCCATGACTGCTCCACAACAAGACACCTGTCAGCTGTACACCAGCCATCTATGCGCCGTACAACAGACAGAGTGACCTAATACATTGCAGAGTTGTAGCCCACAGAGGGAGGACATCTGTGAACAGTTCTGGCATGGCACTTCATTCACACATACACATTACAACACAGTGTTGACAGTGGAATCATCCAGAGAATGCAGATAGGGCTCCCCTCAGTCTGTTATTGACGGACACCTACTGTCAGAGATCCTCAGCAACCCTCTCACAGCACACACCGACAACATGTCTGTGGCTTAGCACATTCAATCCCTGGGACCTCCACGGTGCCCCTGCTTGACAGAGGCACAGCTCACTAGCCTCACATGTTGCCTTCTGTGACCTACTTTACAGTGGCACAGTAGCCTACTGTCCTGGGGATGCAGATGCCAAGCACACTCTGGCTGAGCTGTCATTCCCTAGGGCAACAAGCCTAGTATTGACCTCTACACCCATATGTTCAATTGTCGGATGCACAATATTTGTTGTGCTGTTCTACTGTTTGCAGGTCTTTATTGCCATAGCATTCCCTGTTCCTATGACCAACTTGTGTATCTGTGGAAGATGTTTGCATATGACGATCCACTATATCACTTATGTCTCTGTAGTCATTTACTGTGTGCACTGGGCAGATTGCTGTGTTGTGGTTGGTTCCTGGACTGACACGTACAAATGCCAGATATGTGTGGCCAACTGCTAAACGGAGATATGGCCTAAGTGTGTGAGCATGCCCAGTTCAGCCTTTCCATGGCATGTTGTCTGACATATGCCTCATTTATCAAAGTGTGCGAGCATGCCCAGTGTGAGCTTTCCATATGTTGCACTCTGAAGTCCACCACATATTTGGGTGTGTGTGAACTTCAACAATATCTCACATTTATGGTTGTGTATTGGGTGTCATGTTGTGTACTAACTGGCCAACTGCTTCGTGTCTGCCACAACAGGGATTATACTGTGTCTGCAGGGATTGCATGGGATACTTTGCAGACAGTTCTCAACATACTTTCATAATGACCTAACACTGTAGTACCGTATAGTGTACTGGTTCAGTACTTTCACTGTGGTGGACAGTATCCTGGGCTTTAGTCCTATGACTGCCTGACATCTTCATAGTGAGCACAACAGACTGTGTAGGGGCCAGTTGTGCACATATGACCATGTTGCATTATGTTCAGATATGGACTACCTACACCAGGCTCGTCCAACATTGCTAGTGTATTCCACAACATGGGTGGACATTGGCAAACACTAGCAATGTTCCCTAGGCCATTTCTGATGCTAGTCACAGGGTGTGTTTGTCCTTCAACACACATTGTAACTGGAGTTTGCCATGACATATGTTATGGTTAGTATACTGTGCCTCCTTCTACCTCGGACATAACAGTGATACCCAGGGTTAGCCTACCATCTCCCATCCACTCATCAGGATTCCTCTTGAGGGGTGTCGATATGTGACTCCCTGGCTGACCTGTACCAGGAGTTTACTGAAGAGTGGGGGTGCCTTCTGTGTTATGGATCATTCTGTACAGCTTGTCCTATGTATGTCAGTGCTGTAATCACACTGGATATACACATCCTGACCCCAGTCCCTGGCCAGAATACCACAGTGAAAAACATGTGTAAAGCATAGGTTGCAGCCCTCCAAACTGATGTTGAATCCACGAAAGGCCCTGTGCAAGTGCAAAATATGGGACACACCACAGAACATGTTATACAGGCATTCCATGAACACAGCCAGGAATGCTTGGAGTATGCAATCACAAATAACAACAACACACAATGCCATACACGCAGGCATCTGGCATGCTGGACTCCAGCCATTACCAAACCATGCAAGAGAATGAGGAAGCTACCACATGATAGAGCAAACATAAAAAGGGAAGTAATCACTGACCAGTAGTATGGCAATAACATATGTCCACACATACAATCCACTAAGTCCAGCCACAACAAGTAGAATCTGTGAATCTAGAGGCAATGTGACACCAGTCCCAAGTACACAGACAACCACAACACCCCCCAATAAATGCAAATATATGTGATAGATGCAACCATGTATCCAAACCAGAGGTTGAGCTCCACCAACTCAGTACTGTCAAAACTAGTCAGGAGGAGAAGGTAACCACATACACCACAAACCCAGTCCCACATAGACCTACCACAACTGTAAACCAAACACATAAACACAGACAAATATTCCTGGAGGCCTTAATTACAAACACACCACACCAACAGAAGCCTCCAAAGCAAATCACAAGCAACCACAACCTTCAAACATAGCACATGCAATGAATAGTACGCAAAGCTGGTGTGCCAAACAGTCACAGGCCAGAAGGAGAAACAACATGCCTGATACAGTCGTAATAGGTGTCTGTATAGGCAGACACACTGCAGTCCCACTCACCAGACTGAACAAGGGAAAGGGTAGAATAAGCTGCCTGTAGGCTGCCACAAAATGCCACATAACACAAGTACGCAGGTCACCCCAAAGCAAGCAGAAATATGATGCACTCAATGTCCATGCTGGTGTGAATTACCTGAGATGTACCCCCCTGGTCAACATGAAAAGAGACATGGATGGTCCCTCTGAGTATGTACCCCAGGCCGGTAAGACACTGGCTGTGTGCAGCATCCAACCCTCACCAAGAATGATGCCACAGTACAAACACAGAATGCTCATGTTTAACAGCTGGCACAGTTACAGCTGTCAGTCCAAGAGAGTCTAATGTCTGTTTGCTTGAGATGTCAAGCATGACAAGCCATGCTGCTGTTCCAGGGATGGCTTGCACCTGTTACCCATGTGCGTCTGGATACTGGATAAGGCCTTTGCTGCCTCCATAGAGCCGTATGTAGGCAAGGCCAAAAAGACTACCCACCACCCTAGAAAACATAAGTGGTAGGAAACATAAGGGTAATGCTGACCAATGCCAGATGTGTAAACTGCAATATGCATGCCCCTGAGGCACTTCCCATTATGGAGAACATCGATGTCTGTGCAGTGACAGAAGCCTGCTGCAAGCCTAGTGATAGCACACCAGCACTACTAGGTTATACCACATATCATGTGTTATGGCCCCAACACCTGCACCAAAACATCAAAGGAGGGGGAGTATTCATATGCAGCACAGACACCCATATGACCAGATAACTGACAATGCACAAAGCAGCGGAGACTACCCATGTGCACCTAACTGTAGTCAAAACTGCTGTACAGTCTGTAGCATGTGACAGACCACACTCTCACACACAAGAACTCCACCCAGACATCCTGAAGACACTGGACAGTATGAATGTCCCACCAAATACCAGACAAGATACACACAAATTACCACATAGGTGGCAAACCATTATGTATGCAAGGAGTAATCAGGGACCTAGGGACACAGGCCGACAGTAATCTGTCATGTGACACTCACAATGCCAATGTGGCTATGAAGACTGTCGATATTGGACACCGTATCATGAAAGGATTCACATCTAAATCAACAGAGGTCACTGTGCCGCTGTACTGTTCCCTTATCAGACCCATAATCTAGTACAATGACTCATATGGGATGTACCGTACGTGACACCTGCAGCGGTTCGGAAGACCTCATAGTTACCCCACCAACAGGATAAAGGGTGTGAAATATATGTCATATGCTGCCTGGCTGTAGACACCCCAGCTGACTGCAGTCACAAACTGCCTACACAGAGGCATTGTATGTCTGTTGTACATGGCCATGTCCAACACAGGAGTAATGGACATGCTCCACCACAGGAAATCAAAGCCATTGGAGCTGTGAGAATCACAGATGTCAGCCTCAACACATAATGAAATAAGATGTGCTGGAGGGACAGATACATAACCCAGAGGCTCCCCACACCCAGAAACAGGATCCCAATCCATGGTAGGCAGAGCCCCTCACTGACACCCCTCAACAGGAATATTGCCAAGTGGATTGATGATCGTACATGTATACTGGGGGTCCTCACTGTGTCACGACCAGACAGAGGCAAAGCAAAGAAATTCATAAATGGCCATAATAGAACATAACAAGGAGTGGCAAAAGACACACACACTCTGGCTAGGCTTACTAATGGCCTAGGGTGTATAGTCTAGTATGAACCCATGAACCTATGAAGATACAAAACGTACAGGACACTAAGGATAATCACAAGGCTTACCCAACTGATGGTAGGAACCATGGTGGGCATCCACAGATATGCTCCGAATCACACAGATATTACAAACAACATACCAAACACACACACATATTGCTAACATACAACTTGTCAGGTGCAGTGCAAACACCCCCCCCCCAAAGTGCAAAATACCTATCCCAGCAGACTGATGGTCCCCTGACACTGCAGATGCTGAGGTAACAGCCATCATCTGCAAAGCAGAACACACAGCAGCAAAGGTATGTGATGGTGTCCTGTGCTGAGGCCAACATGGACTCCAAGAATAATGGAATGCCAAATCACACTACTGCCCAATGTCAGCCTTACCACAGGATATGTACCCAAAGAGCAGTGTACAACAACAGTGGTCCATCACAACAAAGGTGTTGCCTGAATGGATACTCCAAACTACCACCCCAGGATCCTGACAAGCTTGTTCTGCACAGCTATGGAAAGGATCAGTATGTACAGCAGACAGAAGGCTATTGTGGACCTACTGATACTGGACCCTACACAGTGTGGCTGTCGTAACTGCAGATCCTGCCCCTAAACATGTCTGACCCATTTGAAGCAGTCATTAAGGACATTGATGAGGGCAATGTGGTCCACACAGCGTAGCTGGACCGTGCACATGCTTCTAGACAATACCGTATGAGTTCAGTATGGATATATTCACCAGCTTAAATATATACCCCTATGTCAGTAGAGGGGTTGCAAACCAGACCAAGGACAGAACTGACATGGTCAGACATGCCGCATCCAAGTCAGACTACAAAGCAGATATGAGTGGCATCCCACAAGGCCTGGTCTTGCCCCCCCCTCTGTATATATGTCCCATAGGTATAGGCCAACATGGAAGGACTGTGACTGAACATGTATGCAGAGGAGTACAAACAGCCCACCATATCCGACCCACAGCTGACACAAGCAACCCACAAAAGGGCCACCTACAAACAGACAACTGTAGCCATAGCCATGTCAGCAAGCTAATTGCAGAACTGTGTATAGACAACCACCGTGGATATACAGTAAGTGCCCACAAATTACCACACAGGTGTTAACCCATGACGTACCTAACATGTAATGTGAGACCTGGGTACAAAAGGTGATAGATATCCTGCACTGGACAAACATGTGGCTGTAGTGTTCGCAGAAACATATACTATATACCCACCCAAACATGAAGGTTGGCAGATGTAGATAAGGGGAACTCACTGTGGCTCTGCAGTCATCCTCCATCAGCGTCACAAGTGACTACAATAGCCCCTGTGGGATATACCGCAGCAGACACCTCCATCAGCTGTAAAGTCCACAACAGTACCCCACCAGCAGTAGCAAAGAGCATGAACAGATGCCATGTGTTGCCTGAGTAAACAAACTGCAGCCCCACACACCACCATACTGCCCAGCTACAGGCAAGCTGTGCCTGATGTATGAAGTCATGTCCAACCTGGAATGAATGAACATGTTGCACCTTGTACAATCTGAATGGCAGTGAGCTATGCACATGAGAGACCAGTGAGGGGTACACTTCTCATCTTGCCATCCAGTACACATGTTGCTGATTATCACATCCAGTATGCTTACCCCTCTTGTGGGAGTAGTACATTGTTCCTGGGCATTTTGGTTTATGGATTCTGGGAAATTTTCTCCTACTGTGTTGGTGCTAGTATAATGCTCCCGGTGTATGTCTGGGTATTTTCAGTCAAGCAATATAATGTGGTTTAGGGGGCTTGATATATTCATGTATTCTGACACAGGCCAGGTGCAGTTCCTGGTATTAGGACAGTAGTCTGCAGCAGGCTATATACTGGGAGGCGGTTTTAGCCATTGGTATTTGACCATGGCTAATCCATGCTGCTTCTTGTTGTGGTACCAACATGGGGGTGTGGTTATCCTTGACATTTCTTGCTAGTCACCCTCCTTTTGTAGCTTGTTCCATGTTTTGCGGCTGTACAGCACAGTATGAGGTGTGACCTGATAGTGTTAGGGTGCTGATGTGAGCCTTGACCCAGTTCTCTATTACAGGACTGGTATCTACATTCTCCATACTGTGTGTGTTTACACTGCACACATCTTGCTGTTTAGACATCTGTCATTGGGTAGCATTACATCTAGGTTCCTATCCCTTGTGGAACCTATGAAGGTGGGTTTGTGTTTTGAGACTTACCTATTCAGGGCATGCTGTGGGTACTGACAGCCTTTGCCAGTATCCATGGGGCATGGCATGATAGGTGCACGCCACCACTAGCAGGTGGTGCATCATGTCATGCTCTGCATGTCTTCCCAGCCTGACACACATTGGCTCCCCTTTCACTAACTGCATTACTTCAGTCAGTTATTGCACTTGATCATCCCATCGTCATTTTGTGGCTTCATGCTTGGTGAGGGTGGATGTTAGTCAGGGTGCTCATGTGTGCATATAGTACACGGTGTTACATTACTTAACACATGGCATTCATGCCTCAGGTGGTGCTGCAGGGCTGCCTCTGTCGGATGTGCATATTACACTTCCCTGTACATGTTTGTGAGCAGGTCATGTCATTTTAGGCATCCATGTTATTATTTGAGTGAGTCAGATGGGGTATCATTCCCAGGGTTACTACTGAGCCAGTGTATGTGCTATGCGTGGCCTCTTTGCCAAGGCCAGGGCATACTGGGCACACCTCCTTCTGCCTACTGGGGCAGGCTCGGGTTGTTCCTCCTCTGAGGCACGCTCTGCCTGTGATGGCCTTGGCAATGGTGGGGGGCTGTTTGGCCCGGCCCTATGCTGGTCCTGCTGCAGCTGTTTTCTCAAGATCATATTATGTAGCATAGCACATACCATGACAATTTGGGTACATGTAGTTGGTGTGTACTGCAAGGCTCCACCAGATGTGTCCAGACACTGGAACCGTGACTTGAGCAGCCCAAACACACGCTCTATTACATTACGTGTTTGTGCGTGTGCCTCATTATGGCGTTCCTGTTCAGGTGTGTGTGCATTTCCGATGGGTGTCATTAGCCACGGCTCCAGTGCATAACCTGCATCCCCCACTAGGTGTCCGTGTGGGATGTCCCCATTGGCAAATGTCTGGTACAGCTGCGTCAAATGCCAGATGTGGGAATCGTGGTAACTCCCAGGGCAGCCAGCACACACATTCATTATTATGCCCTGGGCATCACACACGACCTGGCAGTTGATGGAGGGGAAGCCCTTGCGGTTAATGTAGGCCCTACCCTGCTCACCAACTGGTGCTTTGATGCGTATGTGCGTGCAGTCTATTGCACCCACTACCTCAGGGTGTTCTGCTATTTGCTGGAAGAGACGCATATTGCTGGCCAATACCTCACGGGCATTGGGGAAATATACATGATCACCGACATGTGCTGACATGGCATCCAGGAACTGGTGCAGTACCCTGGAGGCTGATGCCTGTGATATCCCAATCATATTGCCAGTTGGTCTCTGGAAGGTACCTGTTGCTAGTATTCTTAGGCCAACACATACCTTGGCTTCCACTGGGATGGGTTCCCCTCTGTTGGTTCTGTGTGTGAGGCATGGCCTGCACAGCTCAACAATTTGCTGCAGGAGCTCTCTGTCCACTCTATAGCACTCTACTATCTCCAGCTCATGTAACCCGTGGTAGGTGAACCTGGGCCTGTGCACTCTTCTCCGTCTCCTCACTGTGGGTTGTCTGGCACCATCTGCATTGTCACCACCCTCAGCAAGTCGCCTATGTCTCATTATGACAGCTATGGCAGCCCCTAACATTTCTGCTCTGAGTGAAGCTTTTTCAGTTTTCACTTCTATTAGCTTACTCCTGTCTTGCAGTGTCTCTTAAGAGAAACATTCTGCACTACTGTTTGCAGAGTTTTAAGTGCTGGGCTGGGCTACTATTCTGCCTGTGTAATTGCCTACTTCTAATTGTTTTCACCTGCTAGCTTCAGCAGTTATCCCTGCTAGCTTCCTATTAATTGTGTTACTTCCTTTTTCCTCTCTGCTTCCTCAGGGGGGAAGCAACGTGCATACCATCAGAAACACTCTCACAGTGGCTTACATGCACGCACACATGCTTACACGGTTCAGAATCTACTTATTCGGGTTAAAATGTGCGTACACCTGCGCAAACACTGTTACACATCTGCCAACAGCCTCCAACATACTCAGCCAATCCCTACATGCACGCACACCTGCGCAAACAGTGTTAAACATCTCCCAACATGCTCCCACATGCTCAGTCTGCCTTACACGCGTGCACACTGCCCTACTCGCGCTTCATGATGCGCGCACGTGCGCATGCACGCCCAGCAAGAAACTTTGGTGTAAGTAACAGTGTACACCCTCCATTTCTTGACTTTCCATGACTTATCTAGTGGCACACCTCTTTCCATGATCTGCGTCTGTCATCTGTCACATTACACTGACCTCCAATGAACTGCATTTCTTTCTACCATTCCCCCCTGTGATGTCACCTATCTCCTACTCTATTCCTCCCCCTTATGTATCTCTTACACTACTCAGACTGTGCTCATTTGCTATGTGACTGTGAGATTCAGGAGATTGCCTACTAATGCTTAGTTACATGTCTTAGACTCAGCTTCCCCCCTTAGCAACCACTACACAGTGGCCATGTTGTTTTTGGTCTGCTGGTCCCTGCATTGTCATTCCATGTATTGCATGAAACCCACATTTGTAGGTTTATAACCTTCTTTTTTATGGTTTTATACAGCGCAGCCCATTTGCACGGGGCTGCGCTGGGTTTAAACATCGGCGATCGCCGGAAAAAAAATTATATTTTTAATATTTTGGCATCGGGTTATATTGCCAATGGCCACATATTTGGCCATTGGCATGCTGCCTGAATCATATACACCCTTTTTTTTTGAGCTGACATGGCTCCGTTGTGGAATTTGCAGAAACGAACTCAGTTGTCAACTGAGTACATTTCTGCAGCTAAAACGTCTCTTACACGGACTGGTTTCCGCTTCGTGGATCGCTAATAGGTTCATAGGTTCATAGGTTCATACTAGGCTATCTACCCAAGGGCATTTATAAGCCTAGCCCATAGTTATTTGGCTTTCGCCACCCCTTTAGTTTGAATAAAACTATGCCTATTATTTTGCTGTGCCTCTGTCAAGCAGTGACACTGAAGTAATCCCTGGGGTATATCTGCGATCCCCCATCCATTGGTCAAGATTCCTCTTGAACAAGGCCAGCGAGGTGCTCTGCCTCAAATGTACCGGGATTTTGTTCCACAGCATAGGGAGTCTCTGGGTGATGAATCTGTCCCTCCAGCACGTTCTATTAATAACCGTGTCAAGGTTTAAGTCTCCCGCCCTTGTGGTTCTGAGGGATCTAGATTTTTGAGGTGAAGCATATTCATCAAATCAGGGTTTGACATGGCCTTATATGTCAGGCACAGGTCACCTCTGAGCAAGCGGTATGAGACTGAATAGAGCTGGAGTTCTTTCAGTCGGGCAGCATAAGACATATTTTGAGACCCTTTATCCTTTTGGTGAGGAACTTTTGGGGCCTTTCCAGCTGCTGCAGGTGTCGGGTCAGATACATTCCGAATGGGGCATTGTACTCAATCATAGGTCTAATGAGTGATGAGTACAGGGGACGTTGTCCTCCTTTGATTTAGATGTGAATCCCTTCATGATCAGGTGGGCAATGTAGAAGGTTTTCCTAACCACTTTAGCAACATGAGTGTCAAGCGAAGGCTGCTGTCAACCTGGGTCCCCAGATCCCTGATGACTTCTTCTGTGCTCAGTGGATTGCCACCTATATGGTAGCTAGGGGTAACCTTGTTTTTCCCGAAGGGTATGACTATGCATTTCTTGGCATTTAACTTTAGGCCATGGCTCTGGCACCAGTTATCCGTTTCTGTGAGGCCCTTCTGAAGGATATCTGTGTCAGATGTGTTTTCGACTATGGCCCAGTTTGCAGTCATCTGCAAACTTTGTCAGCCATAACCCTCCTGTGTTTGCTTGTACTTCAGAAAAGTAGATGCTGAACAAGAGTGGACCCAGGACTGAGCCCTGTGGGACACCACTTGTGACAGGCTTTGAGTCTGACATGGCTCCAGCAACTCTGACCCTGTGGGTTCTGTCACTTAGCCAGTTTGCAACCCATCTTGTGATGTATGGGTTTACATTCAAGCTGATGAGTTTTTCGATGATACCTGAGTGGGGTATTGTGTCAAAGGCCTTTGCCAGGTCAAGGTAGACTGTATGGACTGCCTTTCCCTCATCAATGGCCTTGGTGACTGTCTCGAAAAAGTCAACCAAGTTTAAAAGGCATGATCTGCCTTTGACAAAGCCAAACTGGGCTGGATCCAAAGTCTGCAAGTTTCCTATGTCTTTATTTATGAGTTCCATTATGATCCTCTCCATGGCTTTGCAGATAAGGCTTGTCAAGCTAATGGGACAGTAATTTCCAGGGTCGGTGGAGGCACCACCCTTGTGAAGTGGGACCACAGTCGCCGTGCGCCACTCCTTGGAGTGCGTATCCTGAGGTGAGGCTAAGATTAAACAGCTGTCCTAACTGCGGTTTTAATTCCTCATTGAGTTCGTGGAGCACACAGCGGGGACACCATCCGGTCCCATGGATGCTGTGTTTTTGCTTTGGAGAGAGCAGTTCTCACCTGGGCGTTGGAGATGTTTGGGGGGCTACAATCCTCTGGTATAGATATCTCTCCTTTTGGGGGAGTTTGCACTGAACCTGTCAGCCAGTATGTTGGCAATGTGTGTAGGTTCAGTAATCTTCACATCATTTTGAACTAATTCTGAGCATATCTGGGAGTTTCCTGCTAGGTTTCTAACATAGCTAAAGAAGGCCTTATGATTGTCTTTTGAGTCCTTGGCGATTTTTCTCTCAAAATTTGCCTTGGATGATTTTATGAGAGCTCTTAGTTCAAAGGTGTCTTACCTTTCAAGGATTTTGCTCTATCTTGTAGTAGCTTCCTCCTTTTGTTGTAGAGCTTGTTTATGGCTGGGGTCCACCAGACTGGACGCTTGCCTTTGGTACAAAGAGTCTTAGTTTTGTTTGGGTTTGCCTGATCCATGCAGTCCTGTAGGTGCTGGTAGAAGGCATTTGTAAGTGATTCAGCGGTTTGAGTAATGTTTACCACTGGCTCAGGGGCCTTAAAGGAGACCACACTAGTTTTTAGAAGTGTGAAGTCGGCTTTTGAGAAATTTTTCACTGTGGTCTTTTTTATTTCAGGTGGGGGCGGGATGAGGACCTCCAGCAAGATTAGTTTATGATCTGATCTCACCAGTGAGGGGTATACTTCTGGTGTTGAACATTGTGATCCCATGTTCGTGATGATGAGATCAAGTATGTTTTCTCCTCTTGTGGGGATGGTGACTAGTTGTTCCATGGCATTTGAGTTTATGAACTCCAGGAACCTTTGGGCTAGAGTGTTTGGGCTTGAGTAGTGTTCCCAGTCTATATTAGAGTAGTTGAAGTCACCTAGTATGATGGTGTTTGGAGATACATTTATTCCCTCCATTGTTTTCAGGAAGGCCATGTGAGGTTCCTGAGTTTAAGAGGGTGGCCTGTAACATGCTACAAATTGCAGAGCAGTCTTGCCTATGGTTAATTGCACCTGGATGGTCTCCGATGCATCGTGCGTTGCCACCAACCTTGAGGTGTGGGTGTCCTTTATGAATATGGACACCCCCCCTCCTTTCTTGGTGTTGTCCGGATTTTGGGGCTGGAACGCATGATATGAGGTGAAACCTGCTAGTGCTGGGGTGCTCTCAGGAGCCTTGAACCAGGTTTCTGTCACAGCACAGACATCGATGTTCTCCATACTGAGAAGGGCCTCGAGTGCGTGCATCTTGAGATTGAGACTTCTGGCATTGAGCAGCATTACCTTTAGTTTTTTACTTTTTTGTGTTCTAGGGTGGTAGGTTTAGAATTTGAGCCTTGCCTAAAAAAGGCACTATGGGGGTGGCAAGAGCCTTTGCCAATATCCGGAAGCCTAGGGGTGACAGGTGCAAGCCGTCCCTTGCGAAGCAGCGTGGCTTGTCCAGCATGTCATCCCAGGCAGACAGACATTGGATCCCCTTTGAATGACACCAGGATTTAAGCCAATTATTAAAGCTGATCATCTTATCACTGTATTGTGGCATCATTCTAGGTGAAGGTAGGATACTGCTCAAGGTCAGGGTCATACCTGCCTGGGCTACATAATCAGAGAGCTCCTCAATGTCTCTTTTCATACCTCATTTGCATACCTTTCAGCTGCAAGTGAGGTATTTAGCATGTCCACGCCCAGTCCGTGTAAGAGACGTTTTAGCTGGTCTCTTACACGGAGTTTAGGGCTGTTCCTGGATCGCGAGGCTTGCATGGAGTGTTGCACGTCTCTTACACTCCGTGCAAGCCTTCGTGAATCCTGCATAATTCACAGTTCCTGTGTACAGGTGTATATGCATCATTTCTATAAACTCAGTTGCCAGGGTGGTGTCCAACTTCCTTGGAGGACCCCAAGATTTTTATTGTTTTTTATTACTCTAGGCAAGGAATTCAGTTCTACCTCATCAGTATAATATAAGCTCACCATATGTATAATTTCTAAAAAAAAATAATTTGTTTTTGATTCTTTTCCTTCATCCTTAAAATGATTTTTTGTAGTTTTAGCCCATTATCACTTATTGTTGTATGCCTTTTGTTTACTGATATTACTTTTTGTTTTTTTCTGTAGACGGAAGTATTGGCTTTCTCTTGAGAGAAGTAATAATTGTAGATGCAGCACTACATATTTTGTCATGTTCTCTTTCCTTGCTTTTGGCAATTAGACATGTAAAGCTACTCACAATTCTTCCCTTGCTAACACATTAAAGTAGAAATGTGGTATTCAACATTGTGCTCCCAGAATATACCACTGCACAGTCATTTAGTATTACATGCAATTCCACTGCATTAAATCATTCCAGTGAGTTAACACATGAGAACAACAATCATTTTTGTCATCTACTCCCTTTGAACCTTAGTAAATTGTGTTGGAATCTTACTGGAGCTGAATGTAAAGGCTTTTTCAAAATAGTGACTAAAGGTTGATGATCAGTGGCTATTTGAACAGGTCTACCATAAATGTAGTTGTTGAACTTGGAACATGTGAAAACAACTGCTAAAAGTTCTTGTAATGTAACATTGGCAATTTAATTCTTCAAGGGCAGCAGGCACTGAATTTGTAGATGTAAAGTTCTTTGCCAATAGCAACCTCTTCATTAGTTACAGTTCTCTTTAATATGGAAATATTCAGACGATTTTTACTTCCACAGAGATTGCGCTTATTGTTAACTGATATTAGTGGATTGTAATGACAGATACATGAGTGACCTTTAATGGTTGAAATTTTCTGAAATGGGTAGTTTTGTCATTATTGGTTCATACAATTTGTTATATTGCTTACTGAAAGAATGTTCAAAACTACAAATTCGAAACACATTCTAACAGGTGGTGCTGTATTATACAAGGAATACAATCATGAAGGTGAATCAAAGAACACGTGCATGTATGCACATCCCTAAAAAATGTCTGCAAGGAGCCTGTGGATTGGAAGCAGCCCAAATGTAAATGCAATCCTCCACTGGACAGATGCATTTTCTTTGAATGTGAGTTTTCCGTTTCAATGAATGTGACTTTCAAGGGCAGAGAAGTTTATTGGTCATGCTAAGTGTATTTTCACTGTGAGACTTGTTCAGCAAATGGCTATCAGTTTTTGTGCTGTTTTAGTTCAATATCTGTAATCATTGTAGTAAGAAAGCAGTATGCACACAAGTTTGGGCACTGTTTATGGTAACTGGGGAGAAATAGCCAAGTAATGGAACACTGGAATGGCTGGATAGGAAGCTATTTTCGGGAGCAGGGGGTTGCCACAGGAAGGGCTGCTCTGAGGACACCCTGATGCCAATTGGCAGTAATTGTGGTATACAAACCAATCAAAATCTGTGTAGTGGAGCAAGACAGTTGCAATGTGTATCGTGTTAATTAAGCATCATACATTCCTTAGGGCAAAAAATTTGGATATTCAGTTATATGTAGACATATTTTTGAAACTGAGGCTACAGGCAGAGTAAGTAAGTAATGGGTTTACCACCTTTTCAAATGCCCAAAAAGGGACTTTTTTGTACAAAAATGTTTTTGCAGGACAAATCATACCCATGGCCAGTGCAAAGGACAGGACTTCACTGTTTTTCTAAAATAACAGCTTACTCTTGCAGCATTTCAGTTGTTTATGCTGCTCCATATACTATTTAGGTGTTTCAGATACAAAATCAGTGTTTTATTCAGCTATTAAAGAAATTTTGAAAATTCATTCACTGTAGGTTTATGTTTTCAAAAAAAAAAACAAAGAAGTTTTATACAGTTAACTTTAACTTCCTTTTTTATTTGTATTTCTGGCAATCCCTTTATTTTAAGCTTTGGCCAGTTAGAGCCACATTTTGACAGAGGTTATAAAATATTAAACGTAGTTTCTATTTGCAATTGCAATATGTAAATATTCCATGTGCATCCATTTATTTTTCTGCTTAGTGGAGATGGAAAGTCAAAGTTGCACAGAATTCTTTGACCCAATTACAAACAATGGAAAAAATATTGATGTGAAATATAAGCTGTGTCAACCATCAAAGAAGATCTACAGAACTTCAGCTTACAGTACGTTGAATTTAAAAAAGCATCTTTAGATATCACATCCTTTTGCACATGGAAAGCTAAATAGTCTGAAAAGGAAAGCAGTTGATTCTGGGGCTGACAAGCTGGGCAAGAAATCATTAACACGGCCGTCTATTGCAGCATTCATTGGTTCTGGTTATGTCACACAGTCCAAGGTGGATAGTTTGATCACTGACTTTGTGGTGAATAACATGCAGTGTTTCAGCGTTGTTGAACAGCCATCGTTCATCAACCTTGCAACTGGCCTGCAGCCAGGAAAGGTATTCATGAGCAGGAAAACTCTTGTTGAACAGATGGAGAAACAGTTTGGTGATATGGAGGAGAATCTGCTGGAAACTTTAGCAAGTGTTTCAACTGTTTGCACTACAGCTGACATATGACTCCATTGGAATCATAGTTTCTTTGGTGTCACCGCCCACTGGATTAACTGTGACACACTAAAATGAAAGTCAGCTGCTTTTATCATGCTGCAGAATACAGGGGAGGCAAACATATGATCTCATAGTGTCAACTCTTGAGAGCATTCACATCAAGTACAAGATAGATCAAAAGGTGTGTGAGACAATTACTGACAATAGCAGCAATTTTGTAAAGGATTTCAATGTCTTTGCTGAATGTGAGAGATCTGGGACTACAAGCATTCTATCCCAAGATGAGGCTGACGATGGTGAAGTAATTTACAACAGTGTGACAGCCATGCTGAGTCAGTCAGGGCAAAGTGACAGCACCTATTCACTGCCTCCCCATCTGAGATGTGCAGCACATACATTGAATCTAGTTGCCATACATAGGTTGATAGGCTCATAGGTCAGTACTAGGCTATCGACTCTAGGGCCTATACAAGCCTAGTCATAGCAATTCTCTGGATATTTCTGCCCACAGTATTTACTTCCCTGGACACCTGTCTAGTAGGGTTGCTGACTTGATCCCTGGGGTGAATTTCCTATCCCCCATCCAATTGTCAAGGTTTTTCTTGAAGAGGGCCAAGGAGGTGCTCTGCTTGACATGTATGTGCAGTCTATTCCATAGTATGGGGAGCCTCTGGGTCAGGAACCTATCCCTCCAGCATGTTCTATTCCTTGAGGTAACAAGGTTCAAATCCCTGGAGCGTGTGGCTCTGAGGAACTGGGATTTCTTTAGGTGGAGCATGTCCAACAGTTCCGGGTTGGACATGGCCTTGTATGTTAAGCAGAGATCGCCTCTGAGTAGACGATATGCTACAGAGTATAGCTAGAGTTTTTTTAGGTGGTCAGCATAGGGCATCTGCTTTAGGTCTGTGATTTTTTTTAGTGAGGTATTTTTGGGGCCTTTCCAGCTATTGCAGATGTTTTGTAAGGTACATACCAAATGGGGCATTGCACTCTATAATGGGTCTGATAAGGGATGAGTACAGAGGGACAATGACCTCCCTCTTTCTGGATGAAAAGCCCTTAGTGATGAGGTGTGCCACAAAGAAGGATTTCCTGACTGTTGTGGTGATGTGGTTATCGAAGGTGAGACCACTGTCCACCTGTGTTCCTAGGTCTCTTATCACATTTTCAGTGTTAAGTGTATTACTGCCTATGTGGTAATTCATGGGTACTTGGTTTTCCCAAAGGGGATTACTGTACACTTCTTGGCATTTAGCTTGAGTCCATGGCTTTGGCACCAAGCATCTGTCTCTGTAAGGCCCTTCTGTAGGATATCCACGTCTTTAGGGGATTCAGTGATGGATCCCAGTTTGCAGTCATCTGCGAACTTTGTCAGCTAGAGTCCTTTAGTGTTGGCCTGTACTTCAGAGAAGTAGATGCCAAACAAGAGTGGTCCCAGGACTGACCCCTGTGGTATGCCACTTGTCTAGAGCTGGATTTGGAATCGGCTACTTTAACAGTGTGGGTTCTGTCAGTGAGCCAGTTAGCGACCCATCTTGTGACATAGGGATTTATGCCCAGATTGGTTAGTTTATCTATGATTCCAGAGTGGGGGATGATGTTGAAGGCCTTGGCAAGGTCTAGATAGGCTGTCTGGACCACCTTGCCCTCATCCACAGCTTTGGAGACTGATTTGAAGAAATCAATCAGGTTCAGAAGACATGATAGACCCTTCACAAACCCAAACTTGGTGGGGTCCAGTGTTTGAAGGTTGCCAATGTCTTTGTTTATAAGATCCATGATTCCATGGCCTTGCATATTATGTTTGTCAGACTGATGGGGCTTTAGTACTTGGGATCCAGGTTGGATCCTCCCTTGTGGAGTGGGATGACTGTAGCTGTCTGCCACTCATTGGGAATGAAGCCTGAGGTGAGGCTGTGATTAAACATGACACTTAGGTAAGGTGCCAGTTCATTTTGCAGTTCATGTAGTATACAGACTGGGATGTCATTTGGTCCCATGGAAGCTGTATTCTTGGCTTTGGATAGTGCTTTTAACTTGTGAGGTCATGATTACCGGGGTTTGGCAATCTTCTGATATTATGAAGGGCCCCTTTGGGGTGAAAGGGGGTACAGTTGGCACTGAATTGATCTGCCAGGATATTGGCAATATGCTTGGGATGAGTACATTTAGTGCCATTCTGTTGTAGCTTGGAGCATTTCTGAGCATTGCCATTTAGATTCTTGACATAGCTATAGAATGCCTTGTGGTTGTCTTTGAAATCTTTAGCTATTTTGTTTTCGTAGTTGGCTTTGGAGGATTTAATGAGGGATCTCAGCTTCTTATTGAGGCTGATGAGGGAGTTTTTTGCATCCTGGGATTTTCCTCTTTTCTGCAGCAGTTTCTTACTTTTGTTGTATAGTTCATTTTTGGTTGGAGACCACCATATCGGCATCCTTTTTTTTGAGGAGTGCGTCTTGGTTCTGTTTGGGATGGCACGATTCATGCACGAGTGGATGTGCTCATACAGTGCTTTAGTGTAGGATTCAGCAGTCAAACCTACGGTTCCTGTCCTCATGGGTGTCATGAAGTTAGTCATTCTGACTTGAGTAGCATGAAGTTGGCTTTGGAGAAGTTTTTTATGGTCGTATCCTTACTGGGGAATGGGGGTGGGATGTGGATGTTAAAGGTGATTTGCTTATGGTCCGACCTGACCAACGATGATGCTAAATCTACTTGTGATGATGCACAGTATAAAAAGATCATACAAAGCACCATGGCCAAATGCTATGCTGCTTTGTAACAAGGCTAGTTGAAGCACCCAAGCTGCTGAGGTGGTTCACAAGTGTGATCTGGCATTGATTGTTCCCGATCTGACCCGATGGAATTCCACCTTCTATGTGATGGAGAGAATTCACCACATTGCATCTCAGGGTGATGGCTTGCTGAATGTGATATGTGAAGAAACTGGAATTGTCATCTTCAGCCCTGCTAAAATTACCTTTGTTGCTGAATTTGTGCCAGCAATGCAGACCCTGGCAATGGCTCTGGACATCCTGCAGACAGAGCTGAAAAGCTTCATGGGAATCCCGATTCTCACTATTGTGTGCATGAAAAACAAGTTGTCTGAAGTCAGGCAGTCTGTGAAGGTCATTGTGCCACTAGTTGATGCTCTTCTTAAAGGCAATGAGGCTCGGTTCAATCACCTTCTGGAGCGCAAAGAGCTCATTCTGGCTAGTATAGTGCACCCGCAGTTCTATTTGCGATGGATGGACAGAGAAGAGCATAAACTCAAAAGCAAGGCTCTGGTCCTTGATGCCACACAGAAACTGGATGAATCTGAGCATGGGATATCTGAAGCTTCTGAACTAACTGCTGGACAGCTTCTTCAGATTCAAAGAATTAACAGCAGCCAGTGTCAGCATATCTTCTCAGATGGCCATGTATCTGGCTGTCCCTTCCAATGAAATATCTTCTCTTAACTGTTACCCTATAGTCAAGATGATATTTCTGAACACTAATACCCCTCTGCCATCTAGTGCACCTGTTGGATGCCTGTTCAGTCTTGGTAGACAAGTGCTGACTGCAAGAAAAAATAGACTCACCGACAAACACTTTGAAAAGTCGTTCCTTCTTCGAGCCAGCAAAAATGCATAGTTACTGTTTAGTCATTGTGAATAGTTATATACTGTGATATTTTGGTTGACTTTGTGGTGATAGTAGTCTTGTTAGACCAATATGACATATTCTGTAAGAATTTTGTGTCATCTGCATCAGTTTTAGGAGATTAGCAGAATAGCCTAATGTACATTGTTGAATATTTGATGGGTTGTAACTTGTTATGGGTCTTGTTGCTGGCTGTGTGTACTTTGCTTTGAGTATTAAATTGTGACTCTGACTATAAAGACTGGTTTGTGGGACTTTGTAAACTGTAAAATGCTATTTATCCTTATTGTAATACAGAGTATACAGCTTTAATAATACACTCATATTCATGGGCAGTAAGCGTGTATTCCTTACATACAAGTAATGTGTGAGCAAATCAGAATATGATAATTGATAAACTATACTTATGTAAAAGTAACTCAAAAGTAACAAGTTACTTTAGTTAGTAACTAGTAATAGTAATATATTACCTTTTTTGAAAAGTAATAAATAATAGTAATATATTACTTTCACTTAAAAGTAACTATTAATAGTAACTTATTACTTTTATAAGTAACCGGCACAACACTGGGGATAGAGTTCCCTACGGTACTCTTTATTTTATATTAATAACTTTCTGTTACATGAGTGTGAATAGCTCACTGTGGATAGCAGTATTAACAAATACTTCCAGATGGCATAGATATCCAACACACACACACACACACACACACACACACACACACACACACACACACACACACACACACACACACGCGCATGCAGACACATATACAGGCAGACACACAGACAAATAAACATGGACACACGCATGTACATGCCCACACACTCACAAACACACACACACACACACACACACACACACACACACACACACACACACACACACACACACACACTCTCGGCCATTAGTGTCATATGAGTATACATTCAAGAGGTGCACTAGCAGATGTTTTCCTCATACAGGTATTTTTAAATGTCTCTTGTTTACACAGTGGGAGAAAATAATATTTTATGTAGTCTTGTTCTATACAGATGTGATATTAAAACAACACATGCAGCATTAACAAGAAATTGGCTTCGGGTGAAGGGCTCATATTGTTTAAACACTCATGCTGGCACTATTATAAAACCTTAAGTTTATTCAGTTAAATTCCTGTTTTTAAGTCTGTAAACTTTGTGAACATAACATTACTAAACAGCCCACAAACTTGCATTCTGGGTATAAATTATTAGAATAAGTTACTGTTCTCTGTTATTAGACAGGTACTACACCTTATTTCAGGTATTGCCAGGTAGTGCCAGCTGAAAGAGGATAATAAGAGTAATGGCAGGAGAATATAGATGATGAAAGTAAGATAACAGAGAAGAAGCAAAATTTAGTAGGTAATGGAACATGACAGTACTGGGACAGTAGTATGAAGCAGTTGACTAGTCAGGGAGGAACAACAGTAGATTACAAATTGAGGGAAGACAATATAGACGTATAGAAAGCTGTAGAGGATAAAGGAAGCCAGCCAGACTGGAAAAGAGGGTAATGGTGAGGTCAGTGAAGTACCTGGGATATGGGAAGTGGGATTTCCCACAGGAACCATAAGGTGGAGGATGATAACAGGTCTGCAGGAGACTGGGGTGCTTTAGGAAAGGCTATGGGAGCTAGACAGGGCAAATGTTTACCCAATCAAGCAAAATGAATCAAAGAAGGTCTGGAGATGAATGGATGGTGAAAAGTCAAAGGCAGTCCAAGTGAAGAAAATTTAGAAGAAGACAAATACAGGACAGTAGGATATGAATGCATGCTAGGTAGAAGCTAGGACTACAAGAAGGAAAAGCTGATTGTGAAGGATAGGCAGATGTAAGGAGGAAAAAGGATAAACAGAGTGGAAGGCACTCAGGAGGATTTGGATAAGGAAGAAGAGGCCAAGGCAAAAGGGCATAAGCAAGTAAATGTGACAAACAACTATAAAGGGAGAGCCAGAAGAACATGTTGCAGGAAAAGTAGTAGAATAAGGAGTCATAGAGTTTAAAGAAGAAGCAAAAGGGTAGGGATCAATAAGTTATAGCCCAGGAGATGCGTCACAATTTCTTATGTTTGGGGATAACTTTAGTATATGAATCATTAGAGGTTGGGGAAACAAAATAGTTTGGAAAATGTGGAAAAGGTCTTTGGCCTAACCAATAGCGATGCAAGCCTTGTAGTGACCAAGACTGACACTCAAAGATATTGGTCTATGTTGAAGCTAATGATGTAACAAAACAGACCATATGAAAAGCAGTGGAGAAGACCAAACATGCAGTAGCAGACTGTAACAGACTTGGGTAGTTTGGTATCACTCTATTAAGGCCTTCCCTTACCCAAGAGTAATAAGGTATGGAGGAGAGGACTGAGCAATTCAATGGAGCTGAGTGAGAAGCTGTGGACTGTGATACAAAGAGACATTGTAAGCATGTAGAGCTGATTGGCAGGGATAGGCTTTATCTTAGTTTTCTTTTAACTGCAGTACTAGACAGTCTAGAAAAGCACATTCACACAACAGTGCCTTTAAAATGCAATATTGGGGATGAAAAGGTTGTTAATAAAGAGGGCAAAACAAGGCAGCAAAGATAAAAGGTTGCATAAAGTAAGACAGGATGATGCAAAAGAAAATCACATATTGAATGTGGAGAAGAGAAAGGAGACACGGACAGTGTGTGAGTGACTTTTGTTCACATTTGTTGAACACTCCCAAGAATGAAGAGAAACGTGTGTGAGATGAGTACTAATTGTGTGAATGTAGTATTTGTGAGAATTCCCCATACACCAATGTAAAACAATCTCAGAGTTAGTATGTGTAAGTAACAGAAGTGTGGGATGTACAATCCTCAATTTAGGATGTGCAGGGGTAAGGGCACCTTGCAAAAAATGTTCTAATACAGTCACGTTGAATTTTGCATTTCATTATTTTCTTTGCAACTTGCATATTAGTGTTTACACTTATGAGTGTCGTAGCAATATTTCAAAGTTTACTCATGCATCCAGTGCTGGAGGACAGAAAGAGGAGAGTAGAAAGGGACATAGAGGACAATGAAGACAGGGAGACAGGGATGGCATGGATAGGCAAGCGAAAGGGAGAGTGAGCATGAAAAATGAACAAAATAATATTCCTCAGGAGACAGAAGAAAATAGAAAATGAACATGATAAAGAAAATAGAAAGACAAATAAGGAAGTGTGAAAGTAGCTGTGGGAGGAAAGCTTCAAAGGAACATTATAAGTGGATAAAAATATGAAAATAATAGTTCAATGAGAAATGTCCATTAGATGGCAAGAATATGAGAAATAGAAGAGAAAATGGATGGAAGAAAAGGAAGTTTGGTGGAGGAAGAATTAAGTTAAGGTGAAACTCTGCAGTGCCAGAAGCTTAAAAATAAAGATGGCTGAGTCAAAAGCATTAATACTGGAGAATGAGGCAGGCATGGTAGGGACAATGGAAAAACTGGAAGATAGTCAATTGAAGGCTATAGCAGTTATGTTATACAATCATTATTATGTAAAAGTATATATGGAGATCCAAGGAGCAAATACTATATAAAATTTGTAGTTTGTTGTAGCCTCTCCTGTCCTCCCTGTCCTTCCTGTTCAGGATGACATAAATCTTTTCTTCCTGACATTCTCTTGTACTCCAGTTTCAAGTCTCTCATTATATTCTGATGTCTACTGGTCTATGAACATGCACATTTCTGGTAGTATATCTTGGAACTACTACAAGCAACCTGATACCCTTCTCCTTGTATGGTCTGAACAGGCCCCCTTAGAGTAAAAACATTACTGCTGTGTTTCTGGAGCCTTTCCATGAAGGATATACCTCAGAATTCTGTTGGCTGCTTCTGCTGCCCTCTACCACTTCTCATGGTGGTCCATTCTAGGTCGGATCAACACCCAAGATGTATACCCTCCTCTGTTGCCATCTGTTCCACACCTCACAGTTGATGTGGCACAAAAATATTGTTGTAGTCCAGGTGTAGTATTTTGTCTTTGACTTTGTCTGCATTGAGCCTGAAATGCCACCTATCTGCCCACTTGCTCAGCCTTTCCAAAGTCTTAATTAGGCTCTATTGCTGTACCTGTCTTTAAGTCATCAAGTAAAGAAGTTGCTCGTTTTCACTGTTTACACTGATATGGCTGAGAAAAACACAATTGATCCATGCATTATTCCACTGGTCACTTTGTTTCCTGAGATCTTCCATCTCACCACAACTACATGTGTCTTACCATTCAACAATACAGAAGGTTGGTTTCTCAGTTTTGGTTCTATCTACAACTCTTCCAATTTTTCTATGACTGACTCAAAGCAAAGTCATTACTGAAGTTCAGGTAAAATGTGTCTTTTTGGCATTCCCTGTAATGTTCATCTGTAACTCAGTCAGAAAACTGTTTCAAAAGAAAGGGACATGGGAAATTACTGAACTAGCTTGGAGAGGACAAAAGAACAAGGAGGCTAAGGAGCAGTAATAAGCTTTAAATAAATACTTCCATCAGTGTTCAGCAAAGATGCTGAAGGTTGGTGTCTACCTCGCAAGGCTGGACATGGCAGGGGGAGAATAGAAAGTTTATGAGATAGTTACTGAGGAGCTAGAAATGGCATTGAAAGGTCTGAAGAATAAAACTAACATAAAAGGCTAAGTGAGGATCACTAGAAGAGCTGCTGAATTTTGGTAAAAATTCTAGCAAAACTATTCAACAGATCTTTTAGGAGAGTGGAGGCCAAAGGAGACTTGAAACAAACGACAGTTGTACAAATATTAAAAAAAACAACAGAAATCAGGAAAATGCCCGGGGAACAATATGCCAGAGGACCTAACTTCACTAGTGAGTAAAACACAGAAACAGTACTAAAATCAGGACTTACAATGGTCTGGAAAAAACAAGTTGTTTATTGAATTCCAGCATGACTTTACAGGAGGAGAAACCCTCTCAGACTAAGCCAATCCAGCTATATGACTATGTCTGCAGAGAGTTCCAATGAGGTACCTCTGTAGATCTATATTGCCTGGACTTCAGCAAAGCTTTTGACTCAGGCCATCATACCACCTACAATGAAAAATGACAACTGTAATTGAGGTAACAAATTATGTAGACTCGTAGAGAATTCCTCAGATACCATAGATTAAATGGTAGTTCTCATGCAGCAGGAAAGTGTGAAGTGATATCCTACAGTAGATGGTATTTTATTCAGACCTGTTTACACAGTACATCTCTAGCCTTATGCACGGCACATAAAATGAATCAGTCTTCTCAAAGGTGATACCAACATAGGTGATTGATGGTAAGCTGAGGAGCAAACCTTAATAGACTGGAAGCATCATCTAAAAGGTGGAGGTTTTACTTTAAATATCCCAAGTGTATGGCACTGCACCTTGGACATAATATGAATCTGAAGGAGTCAATCTAAAGAATTTACAGAAGGAAAAGAATTTTGTAGTTATTACTGAAGAAAATGCAACCTTTCATGCTCATCGTGAAATGGCACCAACTAATACAGATGATGAGCTTTGCTATATATCCAGGAGGTAAAATCAAAAAATAAGAAAGTGATAACACTCCAATATAAGGTACTGCCTAGGTTTTAGCTGAGTGCTATGCACAGTTCTGGAGCCTTAAAGAGAAAACTGGTTACAGTGCTGCAGTGTGCACAAAGAAAGATTGCTAGGATGGTGAGTGAATAGATGGTATGATATATGATGTCAAGGCAAAGGACCTCAAACTTTTCTCAAGAGAAAGAAGTACGGATGGGGATAATATAAAAGTGCATAAGGCACTGTGGGGTGTATCTAATTGGATAATTCATATAAGAAAGGCAGGGTAAGTGGAAGGGGTAGGAGTATTTTTTTTAAAGTCCCCCAGTGCTTAACTATTATCAGGTCCCCACCGCTCTCCCAGTCTGCCATTCATTCACCTGTGAGACAATAAGTAGCCCTTTCATTCTGAGATCACACTGACAGCACTATGGCCCATTCATCCTATAACTTCCGCTATCTCTATTCCTTATCTGCATGTGAAAGCAGGCCATTATTGGGGCAGGGGATGGTCCCTTCATAACTTTTTCTAAAGTTAAGACCATGTCTTCTGCTATTGTTTGCTGATCGGCCACATCCAGCACAATGCTGTCCCTGGGTCTGCTTGCAATCTGCCATGCAGCTGCTATCATCCAGCCCATTCAGAGAACCAGCCATATTCTCTTCAGACAAGGTGGGTATGTGAATATTTTATTCAGCACCATTCCCAAATGCAAGGCAGCTGTTCCAGTCTACTCAAATCTAGTTATCTGGATGAAAATCAAGACTTTGCCCTTCTTTATCAGTGAAGCTGGCCAGAATGTAGTTTCATTTTGATAAGAAAAAGCTTTTTTTTCACTGATAGAGCAGTTGAAAATAAAATAATGTACTGGACTTGGTAGCAGAAGATAAGATATCTGGTTCCTTTAAAGGAGCTTGGAATTTGTGTAGTAATGTCGAGATCAGTCCTATTAAACTCTCTGCAACATTTAGGCAGATTAAACCAATAAACAGTGCCTTTCTGATGGCTAATTTGCATATTGCAATTTGATTATACAAACAGTTATTTTGCTGTTTTTGTAACTGTTTGTCTTCTATCCCATTTATTGAGCAGCAGACATTGATAGCTATAAGGAAGCAACACAATAATGTATAAATCACTTTCCCGTACACTGCTTTTTTTCTCTTGAGTGTCCAAGCACTTTGCTTGATGTGATAGATTTCTCATGTCAGAAATCTATACGTATCAACATAAATAAATAATCCTTTACATTTATGCACACCAACACATTCTCAAAAATCTAATTTTTAAGAGTCCATAGCAACAAACTTCAATTGCTAGGTTCTTTTCTCATAGGCTTTTGGTTTCTCTTAATTTACTATATGTGCTCATTTTGTGATTTGCACTTTTTTTTTTTTTTTTTGCTGAAACATTACTATGGCAGATGATTCTACTGTCTTTGTTTCCTGTTTTCTGCCACACAATGTCTTTGTTTCCTGTTTTCTGCTACTTCCCTGGTGTTGGCATGCATGACTTTTGCATCACCCTCTTCCACATGTACCACCCATAAATATGTAGATGATCTAATTATTATGTAGTACCTGAATGGCTTCCACAGTGGGATTTTTATACAGCCAGACATCACTTCTGAGATATTCTTGACTTTCTTAAAATCTGTTTGATGTAAAATGCCTATAAACCAATTGATTCAAAATCAAGAAGTTTTGCTTTATTTCCATAAGCATTTTGTTTTAATTTCTTTTTGTATGTGGTTGTTGCTTGAGTTGTACCTAAAAATACCAGTTCAGTTAGACAGTTCACAAATTAATAAATGAATATCTAACAGATAAATACAACTCTATTGTACCCAGTTCATTTAACAGTTTGATCTAAGATACCAAACCAAGTATAACACATTGGTAAGAATGCCTGTGGTCTGTGCATTTAATGTTTACTATGAAGTCAAAACAGTATTTGCTTTGCTGAGGTCCTACAATACAACTATGTATAAACATGAAAATAACATCAGAAAGAATATGACTTGATCTTTGCTATGCTAACACTAGCTTCCATTTAAGACAGAACACTCTCATCTTTTTGTCCCTTCATTCAGGAACAATCCATATGATGTATCAAACTTGGAAGAATTTTACAGACAGTTCTTTTTCCATCACAAACTAGATAGAGGAGTATGAAAGGATTTAAGAGTTCTCAAAAGCTTCTGTAATTGAAAGTCCTTGAACAAATAAAATTTATACAGTTCAAACTGTCATGAACTCTTAAAAGTTGGGTGCTGTATGCCTGCCTTCATTACTTCTATATAACTATGAAACCTGTTCATCACAGTAAAACAGTCCAGTCAGACTTTCTGTTTGACTATGCACTGGTCTATTTCCCTTTTTAGATTTATGCATGCATTGAATAACTTCAACTGTTTGTTCTTCAGTCTGTTTATTTTGTCACTTTCAGGGGTGGAGTTACAAGAAGATCTATATTTGTGTTACCATGTACAGATGAAAAGTAACTATTTTTGAAAGGTTCTTGGCACTGTACAGACTACAGATTTCTTAATCTAAATACATAGTCAGTCACATACATACATACACCCATTATATCATATTTTTCTGACAGCTACAGCTATGATCTCAAGAGTACTTCAGAGATGGCTTGCCAGTAAGGCCCACCTTCAGACTAAGAAGTATTTGCAGGCAAGTGGCTTGTGGCCAAACAAAATCCAAGGATTTCAGATATCCAGGTAAGCCCCAGATTTCTGTAAAACTTTTGTTTTTCACTATCCTGTCTTTTTTTTTTTGGTTCAATAACCATTTATTTTTTTCCATCTTTGCATTGTGTTTAAGAGTCAGTTTTCCTTTTAGTTTGTAAGACAAGGGCAATACTATGGAATGTATTTATAAGAATAAACTTGGCAATCTTCAGTAAGATCTTTACAACTTTCAAAAAAATGTGTACAAACAGGCTTCTCTATTTTGAATTTTGTTTGTGTTATTTTACTTAAAAAAGGAGTCCTGACAGCCTGCTACCAAAACTGAAGGTTTTGCGAACTAAATGTGTTCATTTATTTTTACTTTTCCTAGCTAATACTTATTTTTATCTCATCTATTTGTGTAAGAAATCAAGGGTGTATTCACATTAATGCATAAACTACATATACAATAAAGTATAACACAAGCACACTACCATACAAACTGCTAAATGAGGCATGAGGAAGTATAACTGTGTAGGGGTATGGTTTTATGCCTTCTTTCTTAATTTTATTCTTTTCCTCTTTTTATTTTATTCCTTTTTTTAGGCATGTATATTTGCTGTGCTGAATGGGACCAGGTTAGCAACTTATTTATTTATACCAAGGAGAGAATGACTTTGTAGAGCAAGTGGAAACAGCTGCCATTTGCTTTGGTTATGCATACAGCAAATAAACCACTGAGACTGAAAACAAAATTTAAGTAGAGATGCATAAAATTATTTCTAGCTGAATGGTGCCAGAAATGGAATATAGCCATTCCAGAATGAGCTGAGGTTTTTTTGGACACTAACAGCATTGTTTTTATGTACACAATATCTGTCTCAATTATTTATTCACTTAACAATCATTATAGCTACTGTCCCTAACAAGGTATGTCTAATACAACTTTTAAAGCTCACTGAATTATGATGTCAGATATATAAAAAAGGTAGCTGAAGACAAACTATTGCAATGACACAGTGATTCTTTTTCTTTATATTGTTGCTATGCTTTTTGCTGTGTTTTTTTTTTCTTTTTAAATTCATTTATAGATTTAGAATACATAAAAACCTAGTCAGAGGCTGTACCTTTTCTAATTTATATTTGTATGTGCTGTCTCATCAGCTCCATAATTAACCAGGTATGAAGTTGTTGTGAAGCACCATAACAACTAAATATGTGCCTCCCATCCACTTACTCATCATTATTTCCCACAGGGTTTATTTACATCAAAAAGCTAACATAATAACATTCATATTTATATAAACATTTAACATTTTCCATATTTGTTTTATTATTTTATTTATTTTACATTCACTTGTTTACCCCGAGAGTCCAGCTGGATATATATCCTTTTTCAGTGGAGGCCCAGGGAGAAAAGCTACAAGTCATAAAGTAACATAGCAACAAGAAGGAAGTCATAGAGTACGTCATAACAATAAAAACAGTAGGTAACATAACAACATTGTAAATCTAACACACTCAGAGTATTTGTAGTTACATTCAAAGGCACTGAAAATAAGCAATGGTAACATTTACATATGCAGAGACATCTAGTTTGGCAGTTGTAGTGATAATCATAACTATTTACAAGGAGTTATGTGCAGTCGGCTCAATGTTTATTGAAGTGGTCCTGCACAGTTAAGCACGGAGGGTTAGAGGGTTAGTGGGTAGGTTAATGAGCACAGAGGGTCAGGGGGGTGACCTATCCTGGGGAGCTGCAAGTAAAGAGACTGGAGTTTGCAAGGTGGGTTTTTAGAACCTTTTTAAACTGTATTGTTGAGGGAATGGTCAATAGTGAGTTTGGCAGGCTGTTCCAAACCTTAGAGAAATGGGAATCACCTGCTGAGTTTTTTGCTTTGGTGACTTGTAGAAGAAGTTTATTGTTAGAGCAGAGGGATCTTGAAGAAGAGTAGGGTTGAATAATGTCTTTGAGGGCTGGGGTATTTTCAGGGTGGTGGAGGATTTTATGAGCTAAGGTTATTTGATTAAAGTGTAGGAGTTGAGGGAGTTCAAGCCAATCGAGTTGTCTGAGTGATAAACAATGATGCGACTTGTAAGATGAGTTTGTGACAAATTTGGAGATTTTATTATAACAAGCTTCAAGTTCAGCAAGGTCTGTTTTAGGGAGGTTGGTTAAGATTGGGGATGCATATAGGAGTGTTGATAGTAGGTGTGTCCTGGCAAGTGTGACTTTTGTACTTTGTGTTAGAAACTGGCTATTTCTATATAGGAGGCCAAGTTTCTTGTGAACTTTTTTGATGGTTTGGTCTATATGGAGATCGAATTTCAGGTTATTGTCAATAACAACCCCTAGCAGTTTGGTATGGGCAGTTAGAATGATCATAGTTTTGGTTTTGAAGAACATGTGGAAGGTTACAGAGGGAGATGTATTCCTAGAGGGGCAGAAGGGCAGAAGTTTTGTTTTATTGGGATTTAGTATAAGCTGGGAGTTGGTTAACCAGGTTTCTACAGACAAGAAGGAGTCTTGGGTAATGGTTTGAAGGTTGTTGAGGGAAGAGGCTAAGCAAATCAAAGTGGGGTTGTCAGCATATTAAATCACGGTGGCATGAGGAGTGGCAGAATGAAGCTAACTGGTAAAGAGAGAGACTAGAAGGGATCCAAGGATGGAACATTGTGGGACCCCCAAGGTGACTGGGAGGAGATGTGAGAGGGAGTGTTGCCAATGGACAGCTTGTTGATGGTCTGCTAAGTAGTTTTGAAACTAGGTAATAGCAGTATAGCTGAGGTTAAGGTAGGAAAGGAAACTTATGAGTTTGCTCTGGTTGACCATGTCAAAGGCTTTTGACAGGTCAAGGAATATGGCTGATACAAATTGTGAATTGTGTCTGTATTGGTTAACTTTGTTTGTAAGGACAGTAGGGCTGTTGTGGTACTATGTGCAGGATGAAACCATGCTGGGTAAGGGATAGGAGAGTGTGTGAGAGGAGGTATTCCATGAGTTGGGTGTTTACTACTCTTTCAAGGATTTTAGATAGGGGTGAAATGGGGCAATAGTTAGTTAGTTCACAAGAGCTACTTCCTTTGTGTAATGGCAGAATGTGAGAGATCTTCCAGATAGTGGGGACATATGCTTCTGTTATTAATCTATTTATTAGTATGGCTATTGGGCAGTAAATAGCTTTTGCTGCAATTTGTAGGTATTCTGCAGGGAGATTATCAGCAGCTAAAATTGTTAGTTTTAGTTTTTTCAGTAGTTTTTTGATGTAATGGATCAGGACTGGAATTAACTTGAATTGGCTAGTGAAGTTATGTGGGAATATATTACGGTTTTGTTCTGGGGGGGGGTAGGATTGGACCTAGTTTGGTTGTTAGCTAAAGTTTGAATGGATTCTGTGAAGTAAGTATTGAATTCGGTAGCCACATTTTCATAGTTGTTAGCTGTTTTTGAAATGGTAGTAGTTTTACCTGGTTGCAATAAGTTATTAACTGCAGCTCAGAACCTTTGTGGATTATTCTGATGTTTGGTTTGGATATTGCAGTAGTAGCTGGATTTGTCAGTTTTAATTACTCGTTTAACATTATTACGAAGTGCAAGGAAACATTGTTTAGTAGTGCTGGTTTTGTTCTTATGGAACTGTAACCAGGCCTTATCTCTGGCTTTGAGTAGGGATCTGGTTTCTTTGGTTAACCAGGGTGCATAATTGGATTTGACTCTAATGTTTCTAGGTGGTGCATGGGTGTTGAGTATTTCAAGGAAAGTATTGTTAAAGGAGAGTACTGCCTCATTCAAGGCCAGTTGTTTGAGATGTTCCCAGTAACAATGTTTTTAGGGCAGAGATAAAATTATTGGGATTGAAATTTTTTTTGTTCCTAATTCTACAGAAGGAAGTTTGATGTGTTTGATGCTTGTTGTCTCTTAGGAGAAAAGTTGGGCTGTAGTCACTCAGGTTGTCAGGGAGGCATCCTGAGTGGGATGATAGGTGGAGAGAGTTAATTAGAATTCAGTCAAGTATGGATTAATTTTTAGAGGTTTTATTGGTCCTGGAGGGAGATGTGATGACTTGGATAAGCCATGCAGGATAATGTATGTTGTTGGAGATGGAGAGGAGCAGAAGAGCTAATCAATATTAAATTCTCCCATGCGGATGGTCTCTTGATGGAGAAATGTGGTACACCATTGTAGCAAGTTTTCAAGTGTAGCAGTTTTGTTACCTGATGGGATGTATCCACCTATAATATTAAGATGTTTGCTGGAGTTAATGTTTAATGTAACTAGATTTAATTCAGCATTTGCAATATCTGGGCTGCATACCTCTCAACCATACTGAATTCCTCAGTATTTATCAGTTTTGAGGGCAAAATATTGGGGTGCCATGAATTCCCAAGTGGCCCCCTTAATTTCAAAATTTGCCAGTCTTTTTTTTTTTTGTGTATACCACTTTAAATCTTTAGCTGATGTCACCACATATCACCAGCCTATAGGGACATGCATGATGACATTAGCTACTGCCTGTTGATGCTGGTGGTAAATAGGGAACAGCTATGGTGGGCCACAGGCGGCATAATTTAAATTTTGCAGTCCTTTCAGTAAGAGGAGCAAACATGTTGTGGCTCTTAAGCCCATATTGTTATTATTGTACAAATGTGCATTATTGTTATCTGTTGGCCAGCCAAGATACTGTGTGCAAGTTCATTAACTTAGCCAAAATACTATGTGCAAGTTCATTGTGCAATGTGCATTTATTTACAGTTGTGGGGCTGACTCTTGGTGAAGTATTTTAACTGGCTCTCTTTGCTGGCTGGCGGCTGCATTTAGAGTGTGTGTTCTGGTTCTTAGAGAAATGTTTAACTGGTTGCATAACTGTTGCTGCATCTTTTTCATTCATTTATTTATTATTCAACCTCAACCATTGCTGGCTGCATTTTAAAACTCGCTCATTCATTTATTTAGAAATTGAATGTTTGTTTTGGTTGCTACATTTAGGTGACTGAGTGCATTTTTATTCATTTATTTATTATTCAACCTCAACCATTGCTGGCTGCATTTTAAAACTCGTTTGTTCATTTATTTAAAAACTGAATGTATGTTTCCATTGCTGCATTTAACTGACTGAGTGTATCTTTATGCATTTATTTATTATTCAACCTCAACCATTGCTGACTGCATTTTAAAGCTCGCTCATTCATTTATTTAGAAATTGAATGTGTGTTTCTGTTGCTGCATTTAGCTGACCGAGTGCAAGTTGGGGTAATACAGCAGATCGCTGTTCTGTGATTGTTAAAATTCAGTTAAATGTTGTGCCTAATATGGAAATTCAAAGTGTAAATTAATTTGTAATGGGGAAAATTGTGGTGTCCATGGGATTTACTTATAAGTTGTTTTTAAATTTGTTCAATTTTAGGCTCATCAGTACTTCCTAGGCTTTTGAGTTTTGAAGATTTCATGAAGCATAGAATTGCATTTCTGTGGTATTTAGCTTTTGTATTTTTGGTAACCTAGAGGTAGGCAGAGCAAGGATATGTTTGGTCATTCACTTGCTGTTGCCTTTATCCATGAGGGGCATAGGTTCTAAACTTGGGGTAAATTTCTTAACAGAATGACAGGGCTCAGAGGCCTTTTTCCTATCATAACTAGAACTATGAAGTTAAAGCATATATGAAAGGGTTATAGTGTTTAACTTTGCGACTTTAAGATATGGTTGGCTAATGAATGTGGCCTTGGGAACAATGTTATTTAGGTCGCTGAAGTACTGCAGCAGCTTCACTACTGAACTGCTTCAACATTCAGAGATCTGAATACTATAGCAATAACCCATGCCTGGGTGTGGGTAATGCTAAATTTACCCACGGTTGGCGTGGTTGGTCCCGAGGGTGAAGCCCGAGGGACCAAACAAAGCCAACCGTGGGTAAATTTAGCATTACCCACACCCAGAAGTGGGTTATTGCTATTATACCATGACATTATTTAAAAAAAGAAACTATTACGTTTCTTAAATAATGGCATAGTATAATGCCTGTTTACTGCCCTTCCGCAGATGTCTGGCATCCGCGGCAGTTCTGATGTACTGCGCGCCTGCACAGTACATCAGAGCTGTGGGCAAAAGCAACGGAGAAAGCAAAATCTCCGTTGCTTTTTTTTTAGTGTTTCGCTATGTTAAATGAGTTTAACATAGCGAGACAGTTTTAAAATAAGCAACGGAGATGTCCGTTGCTTATTTTAACTGTCTCGCTATGTTAAACTCATTTAACATAGCTTAAACAAAAAGCAACGGAGATCTTGCTTTCTCCGTTGCTTTCTCGCTATGTTAAATGGGTTTAACATAGCGAGACAGCTTTAAAATAAGCAACGGAGATCTCCGTTGCTTATTTTAAAGCTGTTTCGCTGTGTTAAACCCATTTAACATAGCGAGACAGTGTTTTAAAAAAACGAGTTATACTAATGGAAAAAAGTCCAGGCAACCGGACCTTTTTCCATTAGTACAACTCGATTTACAACGGGCACGCTGGCCAATCAGCGTGCACGTTTTGGGGGGGGTCATGGTATAATATGGAATAAAACCAGCTGTAGAGATTCCTCACTAGTGTCCCCTCCATACTGATGACCTTTGTTAGTGATGCAAAGTGTTTTGATTACTCCTTGTCCACTTTTCAGTTTCTATGGGTTTATAGATGCCTTTTAAATTTTGCGACAAAGCTAAAATAAGTGTTAGCAATACAGGCTCAAATCAGGGATGGTTTTTAAATGTTACACTAGTTTACAGGTATCACCATACATTTTCCGAACATCGCAAAGTATGAGGAACTCTCTGCCATCTTTGCCTTGATGTAACTTTAACTTATGTAAAATGTTTCTAGTGCTGAACAGGCAGATGGATGCTGGATAATTAGTTAACATGTTGCAATTTTGTTACATTTAGCAGTGTTATATAATATTAGTGTAGCAGTACATTTTCGTTTTATAAAAAAAAATTGTATTTTGCCCCCCCCCCCAATAAATGTTGGCTTTTTCCAGATTTCTTGTGCTGCATAGTTCTTCATGGGGACAGAATTGTAGTGCTGCTTATGCCAGTCTGTTTGTGGTGTTAGTAGCACACCAGGTAGAATACTTGTATTTGATGCATGGGCTATGGGTTCTACTCCCATAGTATGTAGATGGATTGCTGATACTGTAATGTGTTGCACTTTTAAAGGGGGTGGATGATGCAGTCCTGAGAATGTCCTCTTTGGTGGAGATACCTAGTAACTATGAACCTGTTAACAGTTTGCCATCCATTCCCTATTGCAATATTATTAGGTTGTCCGTTGTTTTAATGTAACATAGGCCATTTATTCCTCAAGGGTAACAGGCACTTTATATTAGATGAAACAATTAAATATAAAGTTGTTTGCTAGCAGCAACCTTTTCATTAGTTACAAATCTCTTTAATGTGGAATGAATTATATGATTTTTACTTCTGCAGAGATTGTACATATTTACTGAAGACTGACACTGATGGATTGTAGAAGTTTGAGTAGACTTTATGATGGAAATTTTTTGAATTGGGAAGATTTGTCATTACTGATTCATGCATTTTCTTTCATTGCTTACTGGAAAAAAATACTCAAAATAATAAATTTAAAATGAGCTCTAACAAGTGTGTTGTATTATACAAGAACTATAATTTAATACAATCAGGAAGATGTATTAAAAAAAATGTATGTTTTGTGTGCAAGGGGCCTATGATTTGAAAACAGCCCAAAGGTAATCTTTATCAGCCACTGGTCAGGGCATGCATTTGCTTTGAATGTGGGTTTCAATGAATGTGAGTTTCAAGGACAGAGAAGTTTTAATGCTAGGTCTATTTTCATTTGTGAGACTGTATTGCTTTGTTTAGCAGATGTCTATTAGTTTCCCAGCATACTTCTCATTGCTACACATTTAAAAAAAATGGTTACCATTTATTACAAGGTTTGGGGGGCATATTTTGGTTGTCTGTTCTTCAGTTTGCATTTGAAAGTTGGTATCCCACAATTCTACTGGAATGGGTGGGGTTACATAATTATGTATGCAACTTTTATGTTAACTAGCATACAGATTTGTACCTATTTTGCATGGGCCTTTGTCTGGATTTTTGATGTTTCCAGGTTGAGAGGTATGCTGGGATGGTGGAGTCAAGGAGGTCAAGTGTTAGGTGGTCTGTTATGGCTGTTCTGTCAACAGCAAATCAAGTATTAACATGTTCTGAGTTCCATTTGTATTTTTAGTGCCAATAATTTTGACAGAATGAACTTCAGTACCTCACTACAAAAAGTAGAAGCAAACTACTTAGGAAAAAAATGGGAATTGTGGAAACAATACATATATGGGAGAAATGGGGTTTAAAAGAGGGCAGGACTTAAAAATGAATTATGTAATGTTTGACTGAAAATGTTTGGGTAGATTATAAGTGATGTATAATGTTTGCAACTGGGAGTGTGTCTATATGGTTTGCGATGTAAAATGCTTGCAACTAGGATTGTGTCAATGTGGTTTGTTTTCATTTATATAAATGTAGGATTGCTTATGTTGTAAGTAATGGTTTAATAAAGATGTTTCTTGTTTTGGGCAGGAATTTAATAATTTATGTAATGTTGCTTAGATTATATGATATATAGCAATGTATGTGAAGCATGTTTGTTAATTTTAACTTGTTAATACAGTTTGATTACTTTTATATAAAATGTAAATGTGCTTATGTCACAAGTGATAATTCAATAAAGATGTTTAAAAACTTATAGAGAAAAAAAGATGTATATCCTTCCAGCTCTTAAAAGCCAGAATGATGTAGCATGAAGTAATGATGACAACTGCAAACATAAAAAACAATTTCTTCGGTTTCACACCTGTCAACCAATATGTGACAAATTCATATGGAGTTGAAAATCCCACCACTGTCCTCATTTTTTGACAGAGAGCAGCTCAGATCTACAACCTACCACTCTGTCATAATTATCTGGGTCATTTCATCTGGTAATACCAGCCATTAGGATACTGTAAGGTCCAGTACATGACCTGATCAAACTGGATAGCAGCATTTCTAGCACTATTTATGTGGTCACACAGAGTAGCTGTCAGTCACCATTTCATTAGATAACAGTGATACTAGCTGCCAGAACTACTCATTCAGCTGCTTATGATCAACAAAGCAATAAGAATAGCAAGCCATTACAGCTTTGGTGATTTTATTTCTCTATTTTGTTAAATTCGATGGGTTGCCAACTGGCTTACTGACAGAGCCCACACTGTAAAAGTAGCCGACTCCAAATCCAGCTCCAGACAAGTGACAAGTGGAGTACCTCAGGGTTCAGTCTTGGGACCGCTCCTGTTTGGCATCTACTTTTCTGAAGTACAAGCCAACACTAAGGGACTCTGGCTAACAAAATTCGCAGATGACTGCAAACTGGGAGCCATTATTGAATCCCCAAATGATGTGGATATTCTACAAAAGGGCCTTACAGAAACAGATGGTTGGTGCCAGAGCCAGGGGCTCAAGCTCAATGCTAAGAAGTGTATAGTTATCCCCTTTGGGAAGAACCATGCACCTATGAATTACCACATAGGTGGCAGTACTCTAAACACGAAAGTGTGATAAGAGACTTAGGAACACAGGTGGACAGTTGTCTCAGTTTCGATAACCACATCGCCACAACAGTCAGGAAATCCTTCTATCTGGCACACCTCATCACTAAGGGCTTTTCATCCAGAAAAAAGGAGGTCATTGTCCCACTGTACTCATCCCTCATTAGACCCATCATCGAGTACAATGCCCCATTTGGTATGCACCTCACAAGACATCTGTAGCAACTGCAAAGGCCACAGAAACACCTCACTAAAAGAATCACATGCCTAAAGCAGATGCTCTATGCTGATCGACTAAAAAAACTCCATCTATATTCTGTCACATATCGTCTACTCAGAGGCGATCTCTGGTTAACATACAAGGCCATGTCAAACCCAGAGCTGTTGGACATGCTACTCTTAAAGAAATCTCAATCCATCAGAGCCACACACTCCAGGAACCTAAACCTTGTCAACACAATGAATAAAACATGCTGGAGGGATAGGTTCCTGACCCAGAGACTCCCCATACGCTGGGATAGACTGCCCATACATGTCAAGCAGAGTGCCTCCTTGGCCCTCTTCAAAAGGAACCTTGATGATGGATGGGAGATAGGAAATTTACCCCAGGGATCACATCAGTTGCCCTGTTAGACAGGGGTCCAGGGAAGTAAATACTGTGGGAAGAAATAGCCAGGGAATTGTTATGGCTAGGCTTGTATAGGCCCTAGTGCCGATAGCCTAGTACTAACCTATGAACCTATGAATTGTTTGGTCCAAATGAGTAGAGCTAATTGAAAGGTAAGACCTTGAGAGCAAAGCTGCAGTAAAAACAAAATAAAACATATTCGGTAACATAAAAATACAGAATTATCAACATGCTTTTCTAGAACATGGAACACAAACAATGAAATGTGCCATAAAACTTAATTTAGGGAAATTTTAATTGTTGCTCAATAAGTAATATGTTAGAAGCATGATCTCTGTGAGTACTAGATGTACAAAAGGTAGCATTCTTGCCTTTGCAGCAAATAGATCTGTAAGCTGTGGGTTCTTTTCCAATCTTGAGTGATTGGATTATTTTTTCATTAGTGTCTCTGAAATGCAGCATTAGGGTTGCTGAGTATGTCATCTTTTTAATGAGATAGTAAACTAAGGTCATATTTGCCTGAATTAGGTAGATGGAAAAGATCCCACAACACTAATCAAAAGTGTAAGGATCCTTTAATTGCATGTTTTCATATTTATGTATCCACATTTTATATACACATATATTTTGTATGGTTCATGATTTCCATTATATCATTTCCTTGTACACACAAATAAAAAAGGAAGATAAAACACCCTTCAAATATAAATGTACTACAATACTTCACATTCTCTCCACACTCCTTCTGCTACAACCACCTTATTTTTTTTAAATTTCTAACTAGAGCCACTTCTTAATAAATAACACCTCACTTTTTCTAGATTTTCAGATTTCCCACATAACACAAAACATCACTTTATCTGCATTTTGCCCATGCTTTAATTTCTCTGTTGTTAATACTAATGCCAAATCATATTCATATCAATGTTTCTAATATTTCTGCCTTTTCCTCAGACAATCTTTCCTACATTTTCTTACAGAGTGCAAGAAAACATGCTCTGTTTTTTTTTTTGTTTGTTTTTTTTTCAATAAATACACTATCTTTCTCTTGCTAATAACCAGCCTCATCAGGAAATATCAATACTGTAACAGATTCTTACATCTCTATTTTATCTTTTTAATTGCCTCAACAACATCTTCACACAAGGATTTTAATAACGTTTTCATAAGATTAATGTAACACTCCTTCCTATTTTTACAGTATTCTATAAATGCCATCTTCCAGAGTAAAATCTTATTTTGATATCCTCCTAATTCCTCATTCATAACTTTCTTTCTCATTTTAGTTTATTGACCTTGGAGCAGGACTCTTTATATTTTTTGATATTTATTTCAACTATATCTTTGCTGTCCTCATTCCTGCAGTTCAACATCTGATATCAATGTAATGAAACTGTATACATTATTGCATTTTGTAATCCTAGACAAGCTTTCTTAGCACTCAAATATAACATTCTCCCTTTTACTAAATTATATCTAGAACACCAAATTATACCAAAAACTTTAAAACTTCTTTTTCTTTACTATTTATCACCATATGAGCATTACCTAGCTATGTTTTTCCCCATTGTAATTGTGTTTACTAAGTATATTTTTTTATAAAAGAAAGCCTAAAACTTTTCTGCAATGTGCTTATTTCTTTTATCTCTTCAATTATTTTTCTACTGTTCTTCCACCAGTATACTTTTAACAAATCTTAACCCCATCAAAGCAATTTCACATCTTGAAAAATAAATGTATATTCTGTCTCATATAACCATTTACATTTTTTAATTTAAATTTAATTCAACTTTTTGTAATGAATAAATTAACTGAACTGATGTGTCTTTCTCTCACAACTTGTTTGTTTTGCAATAAATATAACATCATCTGCATGCAATAAAAATATCAAGATGCTCAATCATTCTTGAAACAGTACAACCCCTTTCACTTTACTACTTCATATACAATTGCATTCATCATTAGAGAAAATAAGGAGCACCTCACTGAAAAGCCCTGCCTGACTCATTGGTTAATAGTAATATTTAACTAGGCCACCCATTAACAAAAACTGCTACCTTATTACTCTCCTATGTGAATTATAATACTTTCAGTACATTCCCTTTGATACCAGGCTCCTCAAAAAATATTCCACAATTTGTCTGTTCCACATTATCCAATGCTTTATTAAAATATCTTTTTACCATCATCCACTTCTTCTCCTGATTACCCCATACCATACACTCTTGTAAACTTAATTTCTAATAATACTTTCTCAAACCTCATCTGTAATATTTTCATTAAACTGTTATAATTAGTGTCTTTTAAAGTTATAGACCTCTTGCTCAAACTGTCATTTTAACCTATTTCCCATATGAAATTTGCAATCCCTTCAAACATTTCTCCTTTAATAAAACATTTATTTATCCATTCATTCAACACTTTAGTAAAAAAAAAGTTTTTTTTTCTGTGAAATCTATTAATTATTGTAAACTTTATACCCTACTTCATCTTTCCCAGGAACCATATCATCTTTAATAATACTAAAACTATATTTGTTTCTTGCATGGTTATTTCATTTTGCAACTCTCCTATCATTGCTTCCAGAAACTTTTTCAACATTCCATTTTAATCTTGTCCTTACTTTTCCTTTTCATGTGAACCCCACTTCATAATCTTCAATTACCTCCATTATTAATAATGTAATGCTCTTATCAGACTTTCATTATTTCTCACAGTTTTCACTAAATATGGAAAAAAACTTCTTGCCTTATACAACAATTTCTCAATGCTGCATCCATTCATTTATATAGTTCTCTGGCCTTTTTGAAATATTCAGCATCACTTCTTTCCAAGTACTATTCCATCTGACACATTACCTTTGTATATTCCCTTTTCCTATGTCCTAATTTGAATTACAAATATACTTTCATACTTCTCCTTAAAAAGGGCACAGCATTTAATCTGGGATTAATAGAAATATATCATAGATAAATGATGTTTCTACAATTGTCTTGCATATCGTAACATCTCAGATTCCCTAAAATTACTCATGTCAACTTCTTGATACTTTTACTTTCTTTAGTTGAATTTCCACCCTCCTAAATTTCTATCCGCATTGCTGCATGATCTGAAAATCATATATCGATATTACCCTCCACCTCTTATATATCTCCAAATAACATAAACTAATCTGATTCTGTTTTATTTCCTTTTTCATGTGTTTTATTGTTCCTTGTTTACTCTACATTAATCTTCCAAACCTAATCATTTCTTTTTTAACATCCTGACTCATTTTCATTTTTATTCCTCTTAAGTTAAAGAAAAAAAAAACCTCCATCAATACTACTTTCAGTCACCATCATAAATAACTGTTCCATTGCCTTCATCCCTATATGTGCACAAATACCTGTTAATGTAAGAGTCTCTTCCACGTGTATAACATCTGTCACTGTTTCTCTACCTACCAGACAGTAATACAGTATCTTTGGCTTATAATTAAAAATAAATCACCTCCAAACACTTCACTTGCCCAAGATATCATAATATCTCATTAGCCCATACTTTTCAGTCTGAATCCTATTCATATCTGTAAAAAACAATAAATCATGTAATATGTAATAGTTCCATTACAGAGCGTAAGAAAGATATGTGTTTTCATTTCTTGATCTGATTTTTAAATTCATTTTAACAGTCCGTATCTGCTTTAGCTATGGTGTTTAAGCCTATATTAATAATTCAAGTAAATAGTTGCACTGCATTTAAGTGGTCTAACTGTTGGTATTAAACCCTAGGTTCATTTTTATGTACAGGGTGTTATGTCAGGCTAGTTCAGGGCTTTGCTTTTCTCTCCCACCTACCTTCCTTGTTGTAGTTGTGTTTTTAAACCCATTGTGTCTGTTGTTACATGCCCTTTGTAAAAAATTGACAGCATAATTCAGAGCCTCTCCATGTTTATTAGCTCTTAACAATAAACAGATAAGTATTATTTTCAAAGTATCTCCTCTTAAACTACTCACCAGGCTAAAGGGCATTTGATAAAATTGCTTACTATTGAGTGTGCCAATACTGCTTCTACTGTTTTAGTATCAAATTAGTGATTTTATTACTATAATTAGTTTACTGGTTCTTGCATATGGCAGAAGACGGTTTCCAGGCAAGCTGTTTTTTACTGAACTTTAAATACTCAGTAACAACTCCACCCAAATGTTGCTGTAAAACCAAACTCCAAGCAGTTATATCCACCCCCTTCCTCAGACTGATTCCCATCAGTATCATGGGCCATCACTTCCCCACACCTTCTCTAGCCAGCCTGACTGAGATGAGTATCTTGAGACAGTATAAGAGTCAGCTCATGCTAATGATCATCTATTATTCAAACAGTATAACACAGTGTGTGAGAGATGTGTGTATATATATATATATATATATATATATATATATATATATAAATAAATAACAACCTTGGAGGCAAAAAATCTCACATACAGCAAATTGAGAAACCAAAATCATCATGCAGCACACATCATACTTCTCCAAGGCCATCACAATACACATAATCCATCATATGCTGAGGTTCTAAAGATTAACTTGCCTAAACCTCATAGACCTCCTAACACAACACAAGCACAAAACAAATTCATCAAATTACAGAGTTTTTGTTCAGAGGCAAATATTTTTAACTTATAAGATAAAGCTAATATGTGTTTTACTAGAAATAATTTTTGAAAATAATGTTTTTGTATTTAGAGATGATTTTTATTTGCAAAAGGTTGGGGTGGCTATGGGCACAGAGTGTGCCAATAGCTACACTGACCTTGCTTTTGCACAATGGGAGATGGAGTTAGTGCTTCATAATAATGATTTTTGTTGATGTATACTTTGGTATAAATGTTTTGTTGATGATATATATTTTTTTCTGTGGGGAGGGTCTGCTGAATTAATACTACAGTTCATTGATTTCGTTACACACACACTGCACCATCTTTTTTGAAATGTACTTATTTACTTTTCATTATTCTACAGAACAGATTGAATTTCTGGATGTTACTTTAAAGAGATCAGACATAAGGGCTTATTAAAACAAGCTTATTTAGGAAATGTACAAGGAATAATTCTTTGTTACATAAAAATTAGCATGCATTCTAGCCATATTTCAAAGAATGTGTTAAAAGGAGAGATCCTTAGGGTCATGAGGCTTTAGAATAGTTAGAAACAGCCTTTGAAAATTTGAAGAGTGATTTTTTGACCAGGGGATATAACGAGAAAGAGATTGATTCTTGCATTAATCAAGTGTTAGCAGACAGAGAAAGTAGGGGTAAACCCTACTTTTCAGAATGACCCCAGGCTGTTGAAAACATACAGGGACAACATTTAGCTGTATTAGATTACTGCTAACTTTTTTGAGTGACGTGAATATTTTTTTGCAACATTATAAAGAGAAATTGGAATATGTTATATGCTTCAGATGACCTGAGTAATGTAATTGGAGAGAGACCATATTTTTCTTTCAAGAATAATTTATCTCTTAAGAGACAATTGTGCTATAGATAAAAAACAGATAGGTTACCTGTGAGTTCACAAAGACTAAGTACCTTTCCATCCAGAGGTTTGAGTGCATACCATTTTATTGGCATGCAGTTTGCTCATCATATACTTAATTACTCCATAGAGTGCTTGTTTTATGCTGACTGTACATCTAAAAATGTAATATACTATAGTTTTTGTCTTGAGTGCAGTGCATTCTATGTTGGTAAAACCAATTGTTCCTTGAGAGAGTATATTTTAGAACATATTAGGGCTATCAATAATGCAAATGAAAGTAATGCAGTTACATGGCATGTAAAGTTATCAGGTTCACAACAAAAGTTTAGATTTTTTGTATGTGAAATAATAGATGAAAATATCAGATGGGATGATATAAGCAATAAGACTGAAGTGACTGAACAGAAATAGATAGTGCATCTTAATGCTGATAAATACCCAGCATTAATGATTCTGTTTCTTTAAAACTGATCTTGTATGCATGCGCACTCCCCCACTGATTTTTGAAAGTGAATTCATTTTTGTTGGTTTATGTATATTTATATATATATATATATATATATATATATATATATATATATATATATATATATATACATACACACACACACACACACACACATATATATATATATATATATATATATATATATATATATATATATATATCTGTATAGGTAGTTTTTTTAATTAAAAGTTTTTAAATATACTATTATATGTCTTGCTCTTTGATAAGGAAAAGATACAGGAAATGTATGGTTGCTTAATCATCTTTAGTTTATGTTTGCATAATGATTGCAGTATTGTGATTATGTTTCTGATTGGTTGAATGCTGTTTAAATGTCTTGTGAGTTTTTGTAAGTCAGTCTGATGAAGTTATTTGTTAATCGCGAAAGTGCTTACTCTTTTTAATACATTTTATGCCCTGTGGCCGTGTTGATTCAGTGGTTGTTTTTTTGTTTGTTTGTTTTAATAGTTTGTACAGTGATACTGAGTCACTACCTGGTTTCCTGTTTGATGTTATATAATTCAACAAATTAAGCCTACTTCCTCACATAGCTCAAGGTGTCCCCAAGTCACAAATGCTGAGCCTGTAAGGCAGACATCAACCCAACCAAACATTCTTGTTATAGTTGATTCCATTGTAAGACATAAAGATATGCCTCTTACTAGGATGAGTAAGGACATAGTGTTGCTTAGTTGCTTGTCTGGTGCCAAAATTCATCAGATCACACAGGCACTGAAGTCCTTGAACAACAAGTACCAATATGACTTTGTCATGGTTCATGCCGGTGTCAATTACTTGAGGTGTATCTCCCTGGACTATAGGAACAGAGACATGATGGCTGTCTCAGATTACTTGTCCAAAGCAGGTAGGAACCTGGCATTGCACAACATTCTACCTTCTCCAATGATGCTGCAATATGAGCAAAAATTAACTGGCTTTCAATAATTGGCTAAGTTTTTGGTGTCATTCATAGAGGATCAAATGTTTGTTAGCCTGAGAGGATATGATTGACAAACCATGCTGCTTCACCAGGGATGGGCAGAAACTGTTCCCTCTATGTTTTTTTTCAAAAACATTTTTATTTTGTTTTCATTATAAACATATGCAAATGTACATATAACAAATATAATAAAACAATAACAAAACTATTTACAATATTTACATTTATCCATGATAAACAGTAATTTTATCCATGAGAAGTTATCAGTATTTGTTCAAAAGGTTTTCCAATTTTTGTCATGCTATTTTTATGAGTAATGTTATGAGTTCTATAACAAATGGTCTGCTGTTCTTTTTTACAAACAACTTTTGCTAAATTAATAAAATCTTTAAACGTCAAATCTTGTTTACTTTTCCAGTTCAAAGTAATAACTTTTCTGGCAATTGCAAGAATTGACCAGAGTAACTGAATCTGAGATTTAGGTATTACATTAGGTATAAGAACATTGAATAGGATTAGTGAGTTAGAAATATGACAGTTATCAGACCATAAAGCATTTACAAAATATCTGAAGTCTTCCCAGTATTGAACAACATTTCTATATTTCCAACATTTACTTTTACTGTTTTTGAGTATAAGATTTATTTTATGTGGAGTATAGAAACTCCTATTCATAAATTTCTATGTATACAATCTACAATATAATGAAGAAGATGTACCATATGTAGAATTCCATAACATTTTTTTTTG